>NW_026890819.1:0-76149 GCF_015708825.2 Lethenteron reissneri | reverse complement strand
CACCGTCAGTGACGATTATTTGAACCGGTCCTGGGCCTCCCCTAGGTAGACTCAGCCTCAAGTGAGTACCTGGTGCGGTGTGTAAACATCGCCACTGGGGAGACAAAGGTGTCGGGTGTGGTGCTGGCCACCCACCCCCTCGTGTGCCGTGCCGGCCTTCATAGGTGCTACTCGCTAACAGCACTTGCCCCTACAGTCTGTTAAGGCTACACGGGGGATCTTTGTCTTGTGTGTGTGTATGAGGTGGGTGGGAGGGACGAGTGCTCATTAGCATATTGACTCGTGTGGATTCATTTCTGGTGATGGTGGTAGCTGAGATTACTACTGAAGGTGAGTATTGGTGGTGATGGTGGTGGTGGTGATGGTGGTGATGGCAGTGATGATGGTGATGGTGGTGGTGATGGTGGTGGTGATGCTGATGGTGGTGGTGATGGCAGTGATGATGGTGATGGTGGTGATGGTGGTGATGGTGGTGATGGCAGTGATGATGGTGATGGTGGTGATGGTGGTGATGGTGATGGCAGTGATGATGGTGATGGTGTGGTGATGGCAGTGATGATGGTGCTGGTTGGTGTGCGTGATGGCCCGTGGTGATGGCAAGTGATGGTTGGTAATGGTGATGGCAGTGAACTGTGTGTGATGGTTGGTGGCGATGGCGGCGGCGGGTTCCACTGTTGCGCGGGCGCTGGGTTCGGTCGTGTGCGGTTCCATCCCCTGCGTTCCCGTGCGACCGTTTGCCACCTCTCCCCCCCCCCCCCTGTCACCACCCACCTCGTGATGAAGGTCGCCCATGTACACTGGGGCTGCCGGTTGCCACCCGAGGCGGGACGGGTGGCACGGCTCCGGCCACCAACGGCCACTCGTCCGGCGTGGTGCACGACGCCGGGCCCTGAGGTACGGCGCCCCGAGTCGCAAGCCAGCTCGCTCACGGAGCTGCAGTCCTGCGCCGGGGTCGTAGTCCTGCCGCCGCCGCGAACGCAATACCGCACCGTCACGCCGGCTCACCGCGCCGTTTTTTCACCGCGCCGGCGCTGTGGAACACGTAGGCACCGCCGCCGCCGCGAGAGAGTCTCTCGCTGGACAGTCAAACGGCGCTACTGTCCCCAACCCGCATCACCGTCTCGCCGCACCACAAACTCGCCGTGCCGCCGCCGCCGTCTCACCGCACCGGCGCACCGCACCGTCGCACCGCCTAAACGAACCGCCTAGCCGCGCGAGCGCGCCGCGCGTCGTGTGTGGAGCGGCGTGCCGCCTCTCACCCCCGGTCCTCCTCCCCCCCGCCCTCCTCGTCGTAGTTGAAGACGTTGTCCAGCACGTCGTGGTCGAAGAACGGCCGCTTGGCGACGAGGTCCCGCCCGCGGCGTCTCTTGTGCACCGCGGAGAGCAGCGCCACGACTGCACGCCGGGACAGCACGCCCCGTTAAAAACCACGAAAGCCTCCGTCGACCAACGGCGATCGCGCCGCGCAGATCCCCGTGCCGGGGGGCCACGTCCGCGGCACCGGGTCCCCCCGACGAAGCCGACGACTCACCGAGCAGCAGCAGCAGCAGCAGCAGGCTGAGGATGATGGACGCGACGGCGCCGATGCCGAGGCCGGCGCCGGCGGCGCGGTCGACGCGGTCGACGCAGTCGCCGTTCCGGTCGCATGCGCACACCGTCAACCGGAGCTCCGACAGGGCGCTAGCCGGGGGGTAGCCCGAGTCCGAGATGAGCAGCGGCACCGAGTAGATGCCCTCGGGCAGCGCAACCCTCGCGCGCAGCCGCGAGCTGCTGCCTGTAGGCCGGCCGGGAGGGGAGGGGGGGTAGGGAGCAGAGCGCGGTGCGAGCGGCGAGCGTGAAGCGGAACCCGTGGCGGCGTACGCATTGCCGGAAACAAAATATGACGACGCGGCTCTCGGCCACGCCCCGACCAGCCGCTCATTCGGAAACCGCCGAAGGAATCCGAAGAGTCGGGGCGGCAAACATTTTCTCAACTCTCGTCGATGAATTTCAATTTAAAGCTTCTTTCGTGACTGCAGGGATTCATCTTCTTGGTTCTTTCGGTAAAGTCGTCACGTAGAAGGGAAATAATAATAAAACAATAAAAATAAAACATAATAACATCATTTTCACGACGTTTCGGCCACAACGCAAGCAGCCGTCCTCAGGTGAAGACCAGGTCTGTCGGGGAGACAGCGTCTGAATCACCTGAGGACGGCTGCTTGCGTTGTGGCCGAAACGTCGTGAGAATTATTTTATTACTTCCCTTCTACGTGACGACTTTACCGAAAGAACCAAGAAGATCTTGTCCATGAGTCGCGGGGTACAGATTGACAAAAACGGACCACTCGTTCAGTTACTTTGGTACCGGTGGGCTGGGCAAGGACGATGACATGTCGCAGGTGCAACGCTGCACCGCCCTCCTCTGCTGACAACGCAGGCCAACGGCAGCAAGGCGGGGGCAGAGCGGGCAGGGAGCGGCGGTGCAAGCGTAGGACGTGATGGCGAGCGAGCGATTGCCGCGCGATCGCGAGCAAGCGAACGGGTGCGGGTGGTGCAGTTCAAGGGCAGCACGGGCAACGGGGGGCGGGGCGGGGGTGGTGACCACGCACCGTCGAGCCGGTGGACGGTCCAGTTGTTGTTGAGGGCGGGGTTGCCGGGCGGCAGCCGGAAACCGAAGGGGCTGCCGTTGAAGTCTTCGTCGGCGTCCCTGGCGGTGACGTTGACCGCGGCGCCGCCCGGCACGCCGCACGCGGTGGCCTCGTCGGGCCAGACGACCGGAGCGTTGTCGTTGATGTCCGACAGCCGCAGCGCCAGCGTCCCCGTGCCGCTCGCGACGGGGCTGCCTGCTCCCGCCGGCACGCGGAGACGACAGAGACCCCCCGGCACTCGTCAGCGGCCTTCTACAAAGCGCCGTCGGGTGAGGCGAAGCGCCGTCGTGCGTGCGAGCGGCACCTGCGAAGGCCGGCACGGCACGCGGTGGGGAGGGGGGGCAGCTCTCACCGTCATCCGTGGCCAGGAAGGTGGCCGTGTAGGTGTTGGCGTGCACCAGGGCGGCCGCCTCGCGGTCAAGCACCACGGCGGTGGTCACCTGGCCGCTCACGGGGTCGATGTCCAGCCAGTCGCCCGGCACCCAAAGCTTCGTGTAGCTGCACGCGGCACCGATCGCGCAGCCACACGCACGCACAGGTGAGGCGCGCGCACCTGAGTCTCGCACAGGTCAACAGAATTGAGTCGCACACAGAGAGGTGAGTCGCTCGGCCGAACAGAATTCACACAGCCGATTCACACAGCTGAGTGTCACACAGCCGAACAGAGAGTGAGTCGCACACAAGAGGTGAGTCGCTCGGCCGAACAGAATTCACACAGTCGATTCACACAGCTGAGTGTCACACAGCCGAACAGAGAGTGAGTCGCACACAAGAGGTGAGTCACTCGGCTGAACAGAGTTCACACAGGCGATTCACACAGCTGAGTGTCACACAGCCGAACAGAGAGTGAGTCGCACACACACACAGACACGGAGGGTGGGAGGATGGGTTGGCTGGCCGGGGCGGCGACGGGAGCGGACGGGAGTGGACGGTTGGGAAACAGTGGCGGCTCCTGCAAAATCTCTCAGGGGGGGGCAAATGTCTGGATGATTGATAAGGATAAGGTCCACCCATGCAATGGATAAATTAACAGCTTAAGCATGTAAAGGCAACTTCACTTCTTTATTAATATTAATGAAAAATAAAGTGACTTACAATACATCTTGTTTGTTTCTATACTCACTATTAATACAATACACTCAAGTTTCTTTTGTTAAAGATTCCACTAGGTGGCGACAAATTATATTGTTGGATGAAACGTGCTTACGTATGATGACGTAAGCACGTTAGTGCGAGCCCTCCCGGAAGCCGTAGAGAATGCATTGCAGCGCCCCCGTTCGAAAAAAAACATCTTTGAATGTAAGTCTATGGGAACACTCGGGGCGATTCTCAGCCGGAGTGAAATCGCCCAAAAAGAGGCGGTACTCCACAGAACGTGACATGACGCTGATTGGACTATATCCAGAGGCACAGTGACGGCTAGCGTGACTCTGTGGTTGAATGACATTGGTGGTGCGTCGCCCAATCGCCCTAATGAAGAAACCGCCCCTGCTGGGAAGGCCTCACCGCACGGCCTGCCTCTGCGCCGTGTCGGGGTCGCGGGCCACCAGGGTGGTCACGCGCTGGCCCACGGGGAGGCCCTCGGGAAGCTTCACCTCGCTCAGCAGCGGCTCGAACACCGGCCCCTCGTTCTCATCTTCCACCGTCACCTACCGGGGGGCGGGGGGGGCGAGGGGCTGTTAGCGAGCGCCTGTTAAGGTAGTGGGGGGGGGGGGGGGCACGGGGCGGGCGGTCGTGCGGGAGGTGGTGTGGCCGTCACGAGAGATCCCCGCGTGTCGCCCTGACAGACTGTTGGGGGGACGAGTGCTGCGAGCGAGCAGCACCTGTACGAAGGTCGGGGGGGCGGGTGGCCGGCACTGCGCCCGGCCGACCTTTGTCAACACCCGGTGGCTATGCTCACACACCGCACCAGGTACTCATTTCAGGCTGAGATGACCTAGGGGGAGGCCCAGGACCGATTGCGATAGAAAGGTCTACTGGACTTGAAACAAGTTAAATATCGGGGCGTTTGAGTTATTCGCTCTCATTGGCCCGAGGAAATTATCAATAATAAATGGGTATTCACAATCAACATTTTTGGGTTTAGATCACCGCGTTATTTATAAATGTGTCGTAACCCTCCACCACCCGACACGGCCAATCGGTTTAAAAGTGTCACGTTGACAAAAGACAAATTAGTTCACTGCTTTAGCCCCCACCGGTGTGTTGAAGCCACAACATTTACAATTTGAGTTAACGATGACGTCACCCTGCTGCTGCTGCTGCTCTATATAAGAACGGGAGACACAGCAGAGCCCCTCAACATTCTGGCGAATTGCGCGATGATGATGCTGGATGCAATTACCAGCGAAACGTCACAGCGCTACTCAAATTGTAAACGTTGTGGCTTCAACACACCGGTGTGGGGGCTAAAGCAGTGAACTATTTTGTCTTTTGTCAACGTGACACGTTTTTACTGATTGGCCGTGTCGGGTGGTGGAGGGTTACGACACATTTATAAATAACGCGGCGATCTAAACCCAAACACGTTGATCGTGAATAATATTGGTCGCGAAAGCCTGCTACGTGTTAGACTAATAAATGGGTACGACTAAAGTTTTGCTGTCTGAGGTGGTGTCAGTTTCTGCGCTGGTGCGAGGACTAAACATCTGGGCCGCAAAGTGACGGGCACTCACGGTGACGGTGGCGGTGCTCGCCGGTCCGAACTGCGCGCTCTCAAGCGAAACCTCGTTCTCCGCGGCGACGACGAGCTTGTACACCGACGAGGTCTCAAAGTCCAGGGGCTGCGGTCGTACACACACCACGCAAACGTTACCCTCCCAACAATCAAACGCTGCGTCATCGCCACCAACATCGCCACGACCGCTGCACAGTCACCAGCAACGCCAGTCACGTGACAGCCACCGTCGCCACCACCACCACCACCACCACCGTCCCCACGTCATAACCGCCGTCACCCATCGGCAACATCACCACGAAGTTCGCCTTGCCACCTCCCCATCACTATCATCGTCATCTTCTTATAGATTTGAAGCTTTCGTGACTGCAATGATTCATATTCTTAGGTTTTTTCGGTAAAGTCACCGTGTAGGTAAAAACATAAAAAAGTAAAATAAAATAAAAATCACGACGTTTCGGAGGCAACACAAGCTTCCGTCTTCAGGTGGTACCGTCACAGCCACGACAGCCGTATCAAGTAAATGAGAGATTGCAGGAGCTACCACTCCGTTTATATAATGGTTGGAGAAGGGGGTGGGGCAAGGGCCGCATACTTTTTATTAATATGGTAAGTATGCGGCCCTTGCCCCACCACTTTCTCCAACCATTATATAAACGGAGTGGTAGCTCCTGCAATCTCTCATTTACTTGATACGGCTGTCGTGGCTGTGACGGTTCCACCTGAAGACGGAAGCTTGTGTTGCCTCCGAAACGTCGTGATTTTTTTATTTTACTTTTTAATGTTTTTTACCTACCTGGTGACTTTACCGAAAAAACCTAAGAATATCATCATCATCATCGTCATCACGCGACCATCACCACCATCGCCATGTCAACCTCGCTTCACCATCAGCCACCCCATTCACCATCACTACCCTGTCAACGCATCACCACCACCACCACGCCACCTCTCCCCCATCGCCACCCAATCAACAACATTGCGACGCCACTCCCATCACCATTATCACCGCATCACCCTCCCCCGCCACCACGACCATTACCATCACTACCCCCATCATCGCCACCACTACTCCATCATCATCACCATCACCACTGCCCCATTACCACCTCATATTATCACCACCACCACCACCACCACTACCCCATCATCATCCTCATCACCTACGTTACCCCATCACCATGACCACCATATCATCACCACCACGACCTCACCATCACCACTGTCACTACCCGACCACCATCACCGTCTCCGCCACGGCAGTGTGTGCGACAGACCCCCCCCTCCCCCCACCACCGCGCCCCTAACCTTGACGACGTAGAGCCTGCCGTCGTTGGTGCGGGGGTCGGTCTCCACGGCGAAGTTCTTGCCGGGGTCCCCGCCGCGCACCACGTAGCGGGCCCGCCACGCCGGCGTGCCGGGCTCGTCCGTGTCCGTCACCGTCAGCGTCGTCACCGTCACGTTCACCGCGTTCTCGCGCGCCGTGCCGCGGAACTGTGACGGAGACGGTGACGGGGGGGGGGGCGTCGTCAGGTCATTGTTCCGCTAGCCTCAAAAATATAATAAATATTTATATTCTTAGGTTTTTTCGGTAAAGTCACCGTGTCGGTAAAAACATTAAAAAGTAAAATAAAATAAAAAAATCACGACGTTTCGGAGGCAACACACAAACGTCGTGATTTTTATTTTATTTTACTTTTTAATGTTTTTACCTACAAGGTGACTTTACCGAAAAAACCTAAGAATATGAAGCATTGCAGTCACGAAAGCTTCAAATCTAGAATAAATATTTGACCAGGTAAGGCCCCACACGGAGCTATGTGTGGTGGCACGGTGAGTGTGGTGGCACGGTGCGTGTGGTGGCACGGTGAGTGTGGTGGCGCGGTGAGTGTGGTGGCACGGTGCGTGTGGTGGCACGGTGCGTGTGGTGGCACGGTGAGTGTGGTGGCGCGGTGAGTGTGGTGGCACGGTGCGTGTGGTGGCACGGTGAGCGTGGTGGCGCGGTGAGCGTGGTGGCACGGTGAGTGTGGTGGCACGGTGAGTGTGGTGGCGCGGTGCGTACGGTTATGCCCGTAAACTCGGGGGATTGTCGTTTTTGTCGGCGACGGTGACGATGGCGGTGGCCATGTTCTTGAGGCCAATGTCCGGGTCACCCTCCATGTCCGAGGCCTGCACCACCAGCATGTACTGCGGCGTTCGCTACATCGACGGGGCACACAGACACACCCCTTAAAGATCAACAAACGAGGACAAGGATTCCTCGTGTAGCCTCAACAGAACTTTGTTGGGGCAAGCGCCGTTAAGCGAGCGGCAACTGCGGAAGGCCGGCACGTCGCACGAGGAGGAGGCGGGTGGCCAGCACCACGCCCGGCCGCCTTTGTCTCCCCAGTGGGGATGTTTGCACGCTGCAGCAGCTACTCGTTTGAGGCCGAGTCGACCGTCACCAGTGTCGAATCGAACTCGGGTGCCCGGGTTCGTAGCGGAGCGCGCTGGCCGCGACACCGTCGCTTCCGATACGCGCGGCACACAACATTAAGAAGCCATATTCTTAGGTTTTTTCAGTAAAGTCACGTGACTTTACCGAAAAAACCTAAGCATATGAATCCTTGCAGTCACGAAAGCTTAAAATCTAGAACTGATCAATGATGAATAATAAAATGTATATAATATACTCTTTGGTTCTTTAGAAAACAAAATAAGAATAATGTCACGACGTTTCGATCCCAACACAAGCGGTCGTCCTCGGGTGGAAAATAATAATTCAGCAGTGGAACTGCTGAACCTTTCATTTTTAAATATTGGTAATTTTCTACCCACGTGACTTTACCGAATGAACCAAAGAGTATGGATTCCTGCAGCCACGGAAGCTTCAAATCACGATTGTAAAAACCGTCACTTTTTTCAAATTGTCTTGCTGTGGATTTCGCACCTGATGACGATTGCTGCTTGTGTTGCAGTCGAAACGTCGTGAGAATTTACATTGTTTAATATTTATATTATTTCTATTATTATTTCCCTTCTACGTGACTTTACCGAAAGAACCAAGAAGATGAATCCCCGCAGTCACGAAAGCTTTAGAATTAAGAAGCCACTGCAGCTGAAAACTCGTTTCTTCAGATCCGCTTTTCGTGTTAAGCCTGTCGCCCTTCCCTCGCACCTCCGTTCAGCGCGGTCGTCTACGACGTACGGTGCGCGACAGACGCTCAACGTACGTGCATATACACACCGACAACACGAGTGTAACACCGTACACACAACCCCAGAGATTAGCCACCACCCCCCGGACCGACATCGGCCAATCGGCGGCGGTTACCGCGGGACAACGACCCACCTCGCGGTCCAGCCCGGCGGCGATGGTGCTGATGACGCCTGTGGTGTTGTCGATGGTGAACAGGCGGTCCACGGGCACCTTGGGAATCTGCGACAAGATCCTGTAGCGGATCATGCCGTTGGCCGATAAGGCGTCGTCCTTGTCACTCGCCGTTACCGTCATCACTGGCGTGCCTGCCGGGGGAGGGAGGGCAGGGAGGGATGCGTGGACATGGTGACTCTAAAGAACAAACATTATATTCACTCCATCTCTTCTCTAGCCCGTGCCGCGCCCGTTTAGCCCCCTCGATCCGGCCAAACAAAAGCTGTTTCGGCATGCGGTAACTGGGCATGCGGGCTACATGACCCAGCCATATGCCGGAGGAGCTCACGGATGGGACTTTGTCCAGATCTTTCAAGGATACGTGAGCTCCTCACACAATCCAGCCTGGTCAAACCCAGGATGAATCGTAGGCAGGCAAGCCTAAATGTTTCCAACCGGCGAAGATGTTCCATTAGGGGGGTCCACGTTTCGCAAGCGTAGAGAAGGGAGGGAATGACTGTGTCCGAGAAGACCTGAAGCTTCGTGCGGCGCAACAGACCAGGTAGCTACCACACAGCGTTACGCAACCGATGAAAAGATAATGCCGCTCGACTGATTCAGAGCGAGACCTCTGCTGTCAAACCGGAGCTGGTCATGAGCACATTGCCCAGGTATGGGTAAGCTCTCCACTCTCTCCACAACTGCCCTATCACCAATTGAGAGTTGTGGGAGTGGAGTCAAACCGGAGCTGGTCATGAGCACACTGCCCAGGTATGAGAAACTCTCCACTCTCTCCACAACTGCCCTATCACCAATTGAGAGTTGTGAGAGTGGAGTCAAACCGGAGCTGGTCATGAGCACACTGCCCAGGTATGGTAAGCTCTCCACTCTCTCCACAACTGCCCTATCACCAATTGAGAGTTGTGGGGGTGGAAGTGTCCGTTGTTACAAAACACCCAGGCAGGTGCTGTCACTATCACACCCCCGTCACCGCCGCGCCCGTCTGTGCCCGTCCGCACGCCGCACCTGGTGGGGAGCCCTCATCCACGGAGCCCTGGAACACGGTCGCGTCGAAGTTGGGCCTGTTGTCGTTGAGGTCGATCACTTTAATGAGGAGATCTACGGGATTCTCCACAGGATGCCCGTTCACATCCACCGCGTGGCCCTTCAGCTGCAGCGGGCACGCAACACACACGCAACGCACACGCAACACACGCGCAACGCACACGCAACGCACACGCAACGCACACGCAACGCACACGCAACATACACGCAACACACACACAACGTAGTGGTTCTCTGAGAGTAGTACCTGGACCACCGACGAACCGCGACGGTACTCCTGGAGGTCAGCTGGGCTGCGAAGCCGATTGCAGGTTGATCCGCAAACGTTGACGCCTTTTGTTTCGGACGTTAATATTTTACTCGTGATATTGAAAATTGTAAATGAAATTAGGTAAACCGCCCCGATTGAATTACCCGAACCCCGAGATCTAAATTCTCCGCGAAAAAAAAACAAAACCGTTCTAGCCGCGTTAAGGTTCTTTTAATGTCGCGGTAATATGAATATAATTGAGTAATATTGGTACTTAGAGAATTTAATGTTTTTGCCACCAGGTAGCGGGAGGGGCTTGCATCCCGGAAATGTTGACATTGACCGAGTGGCCCGGGGGACAGGACATTTGAGAACAGGTCCCTGCGGGCTGGGCTGGTAGGAACGAACAAATGAATGGCTATAATAAAATGAAATGGCGGGGGTACGATACGAAGGGAGAGTTTGAGGCCTAGTTCTAGGCTTTAGGCCTAGCTGTAGGCTTTAGGCCGCTGTGAGTTAATTGTTAATTTAAATGTTTTAATTAAAAGCAATCTCAGGGAATTATAAGGGAATGTTACACTTGTTTAGCCAGGAAAGCCTCACTGAGTCTAAAGGTTTTTTAATTAAAAAGCTATCTCAGGGAATTATAAGGGAATGTTACACTTGTTTAGCCAGGAAAGCCTCACTGAGTCTAAAGGTTTTTGTAGGGTCCTGCCAAGTGTTTGCAGTAGCGGGGCGATGTTGCTACACCTAATCGGACATCGGACGGACGGACGATATAATCTATTGTAGGCTGGTTCACTTTGTTCCTACCAGTAAAACTCCACAATAGAGGCCTGGACCTCGCTACGCCAACACACACGGGGGGTGTGTGGTGCGTGCGTGCGTGCCTCACCAGATACTCTGCGACGAGCTCGCGGTCCAGGGTCTTGGTGACGGAGAGGCGCCCGGTCACGGAGTCCACGATGAAAACCCCGATGGGGTTCAGGTCGGCGCCAGGCCCCACGATGCTGTAGTGCACTTTCCCGTGCGCGTTCGATTTTATCTGTGGGGGCGCACGTGCGAAGGCGCAGGGGAGGCGGCAGGGGGCGGCGTTACGCTCTGCACCAGCGGTCGAGAACCTGTGGCTCGCGAGCCATATATGGCTCTTCTGGTGACGGCATATGGCTCCCAGACAATTTTGAGTTGAAAAAAAAATACAAAAATCAGTTTGGAACTCATTTTAAAATACTTGTGATATTGATTAATAATACCGTGTCATTGTTAAGTAAACAGAAATAAGTTTTGAAGATAAATTTCACGGGGCACGGGGCCTCAATGCCTGCACGAAGCTCAACCTCACCACGTCGTACGAACCAGACTACACAAGGCCATCAGCAAAACCACGCGGCACCAGAAGTCGCATTAAAAGTAAGACATTTAATTTATCTTCTTGGTTCTTTCGCTAAAGTCACGTAGAAGGGAAGTAATAAAATAATAAAATAAAACATAATAAAATAAAATGTTTTATTTTTATTATTTTATTACTTCCCTTCTACGTTACTTTACAGAAAGAACCAAGAAGATGAATCCCTGCAGTCACGAAAGCTTTAAATCGGTATTTAATTTATTATTCGTTAAAAATTACACTATATGGCTCTCAATGAAATATATTTAGAAATATTTGGCTTTTACGGCTCTCCCAGTCAAAAAGGTTCCCGAGCCCTGACCTACACGATAGCTACGCTCGAACATCGCGTGGATACACGTACGCAAAGGTACCCCGGATAGCCTTCAACAGACTGCTGGGGCAAGTGCAGTTTGCAAGCAGCAGCAAACATGAAGGCCGGCGTGGCGCGCGAGGGGGTGTGATATGCAGTTACCAACACACCCGGCCGCCTTTGTCTCTCCAGTGGAGACGGTTATACATCGCACCGGGTACTTATTTGAGACCAAGGTTCAGATCACCGTCACTGCGTGTGAGCTGTAAGTGGAAATCAGAGCGTAGTGCGTGCTAACCAATTGGCAACAGCTCCGCCAACATATATACATGCGTACACACACACACACAAACATCGCATGCTGATGTATGGCATGCTAAATACACCACCACAAACCCCAACAACAACAACCGCCATTCGCCACTAAGTGGCGGTGACGTCACCACGACGCTTGTGCCAGGCCAAGTGCACCTTGAGGCTGCCACGTGAAGTGTCGAACACCTGCTGGCAGGAGGTCACGGGGCAGACCCAGCAGGTGCCACGGGTCGACTGACCGAGATGACCGAGATGACTGGCTGATGCACCACCTGTGCCCCCTACTGTACCAACTTGCTGTGTTTTAGCCACATGCACACACACATTCACCCTTACACTCACCAAACGCATGACATTCACACACTGCCGAAACAGGGGGTTAAACGTAGGCAGCACGGATCGAACCCAGGACCACCTTCCTTGCCGCGAGGTGAGAGCCGCGTCACCACCGCCGAACTGCCGCCACCGCCGTCACGACCGCCGCGACAGCGCTAGTCAACTTCAACGCCGGCGGGGGAGGGTTATGGGGGTAGACAGAACCGGCCCTAGACCTTTGATGGCCCTAAGCAAAATTTGGTTGGAGGCCCCTTTGATGTATCATTTTTTTCACCCACTCGCTAGCAGTGACTCTAGGGGGCCCTCTGCTGGCCACGGGGCCCTTTGCAATCGCAAGGGTCGCTTAGCGGCTGAGCCGGCTCTGGGGGTAGAGGGGGTGAGGGGAGGGAAGAGGGGAGGGGGGAGGCCTTTACCTGAACCAGATGCTTGGGGAAGGGACCGCGGTCGTTTTCGGCGACGCTGATTGCCGGGATGAGCCAGTTGCGCTTCTGCCGGCGCTGCCGCTGGAACAGGACGACGCCGCCCTCTTCCCCCGCAGCGCCGACGACGCCCACCACCTCCACCTCCTCCTCCTCCTGCTGCTGGCGCTCCATCTTTCCCTGCGAGGCAAAGCGGCGGAGGGGCAGGGGCGCGGCGACTCTGTTGGGACAATCTTAATTTTTGGAGTTTTCGTGACTGCAGGAATTATTCTTTGGTTCTTTCGGTAAAGTCACGTGTATAGATAAAATAATAAATTAAATAGCATACGACGTTTCGATTGCAACACAAGCAATCGTCGTCAGGTATAATGAAATAGCGACATAGAATCTAACCATAAATCTATAGACAGACATATAAGCAGACAGACATCACCAAGATACACAGAGAGAAAGAGCAACACAGGCACAGAGAGGGGTGATCGTCTCTGTGGCGAGGCCTTAAATAGACAGAGGGGGGCGGAGGCAGAGAGAGGGAGGGGGTAGGGAAAACATTTACATGTCAATGAGTAGGATTGTAAACATTAGTTTTATGACGTCATAATTGAGGGGGGGAGGTCTGACTTTTTGTGACGTCATGTGACGAGGGGGGGAGGCAGAGCTTTGTGACGTCATAATTGAGAGAGGGGGGGTCTGACTTTTGTGACGTCATGTCACGAGGGGGGGGGCAGAGCTTTATGACGTCATAATTGAGAGGGGGGGTCTGACTTTTGTGACGTCATGTCACGAGGGGGGGGGGGCAGAGCTTTATGACGTCATAATTGAGAGGGGGGGGTCTGACTTTTGTGACGTCATGTCACGAGGGGGGCAGAGTTTTATGACGTCATAATTGAGGGGGGGGTCTGACTTTTTGTGACGTCATGTGACGAGGGGGGGGGGCAGAGCTTTATGACGTCATAATTGAGAGGGGGGGGAGGTCTGACTTTTTGTGACGTCATGTGACGAGGGGGGGCAGAGTTTTATGACGTCATAATTGAGAGGGGGAGGTCTGACTTTTGTGACGTCATGTGACGAGGGGGGGCAGAGCTTTATGACGTCATAATTGAGGGGGGGGTCTGACTTTTTGTGACGTCATGTGACGAGGGGGGGGCAGACTTTTATGACGTCATAATTGAGAGGGGGGAGGTCTGACTTTTGTGACGTCATGTGACGAGGGGGGGCAGAGCTTTATGACGTCATAATTGAGAGGGGGAGGTCTGACTTTTTGTGACGTCATGTGACAAGGGGGGGCAGAGCTTTATGACGTCATAATTGAGGGGGGGAGGTCTGACTTTTTGTGACGTCATGTGACAAGGGGGGGGGCAGAGTTTTATGACGTCATAATTGAGAGGGGGGGAGGTCTGACTTTTGTGACGTCATGTCACGAGGGGGGGGTGTCAAAAATCGCGTGACGTCATTTATGGACGGCCCCATAGGCAGCAAAAGGGGACGAGGGGGATGCGTGGAGAGCGAGCGGGCGCTTCTAAGGGGGTGGGTTGCTGACGAACGATCTTGAAAAGGGGATGAAGGGGATAAGGATGCGAGATTTGAAGCTTTCGTGACTGCAAGGACTCATACTCTTTGCTGTTTTCGGTAAAGTTACCGTCTAGGTGAAACATTAAAGTTAATAAAAGTAAAATAGAATAAAAATTAATAAAAAATAAAATAAAAATCACGACGTTTCGGATGACGGAGGCTTGTGTTGCCGCCGAAACGTCGTGATTTTTATTATATTTTAATTAATTTTAATGTTTTACCTACGCGGTGACTTTACCGAAAGCACCTGAGAGTATGAGATTAATAAAATAAAATTAATAAAAGTAAAATAAAATAAAAATCACGTTTCGGAGGCAACACAAGCTTCCGTCATCCGAAACGTCGTGATTTTTATTTATTTTTATTAACTTTAATATTTTACCAACGTGACTTTACCGAAAATAAAAATCACGACGTTTCGGAAGCTTTTTTTTCCTCCTAAACGTCGTAATTTTTATTTTATTTTATTAACTTTAATGTTTCACCTACACGGTGACTACCGAAATCACCTCAGAGTGAGGGGGCATGAGGATGCGTTGGGGGGTAAGAGGCCCCGTTACCTGACACTTGCTGCTCTGTTCCTCGCCTCTCCCTGTGTGCAGCAGCAGCAGACTTAGTAGTAGCAGTAGTCCCCTCATTTTGGGGGTTCACTTTTCGCGGCGGGGGGTCCCTGAATCACCTCAGGATCACCTCAGAGAAGGGAGCTCTCCAGTCTCAGCAGCGATGGAGGCTGCTGCTGTTTGCAAGGCTCCCTGATTGTTGTTGTTGTTGTGGGTGGTGGTGGTGGTGGCGAGGGGGTTGTTCCCTGGTCTCGCGAAGGGATCCCTGCGGGTCTGCGAGGGGGTCTAAGGGGGTCTAAGGGGGCTCCTCTCAGCGACTGCGTCCGCAGGGGAAATGGCGCGAAGCTAAGAGAGGAGGGTGGGGGGAGGGGCAGCGCCTGATGACGTCACTTCCGGTGTGACCAGGGGGATAAAGGGGAGGAGCAGTACCTGGGTGACGTCACTTCCCGTGTGACCAGGGGAGGGTGGGGGGAGGGGCAGCACCTGGTGACGTCACTTCCCGTGTGACCAGGGGAGGGTGGGGGGAGGGGCAGCACCTGGGTGACGTCACGTCCGGTGTGACGAATGGCACCACTGATTCGCTGCGGGGGGATAAAGGGGAGGGGCATCACCTGGGGTGACGTCACCTCACCGCTGATTCGCTGCGGGGGAGGGGGGATAAAGGGGGAGGGGCAGCCCCTGGGGTGACGTCACTTCCCGTGTGACCAGGGGAGGGGGGATAAAGGGGGAGGGGCAGCACCTGGGGTGACGTCACTTCCCGTGTGACCAGGGGAGCGGGATAAAGGGGGAGGGGCAACACCTGGGGTGACGTCACTTCCCGTGTGACCAGGGGAGGGGGGATGAAGGGGGAGGGGCAGCACCTGGGTGACGTCACTTCCCGTGTGACCAGGGGAGGGGGGGATGAAGGGGGAGGGGCAGCACCTGGGTGACGTCACTTCCCGTGTGACCAGGGGAGGGGGGATAAGGGGGAGGGGCAGCCCATGGGGTGACGTCACTTCCCGTGTGACCAGGGGAGGGGGGATAAGGGGGAGGGGCAGCCCATGGGGTGACGTCACTTCCCGTGTGACCAGGGGAGGGGGGGGTAAAGGGGGAGGGGCTGCACCTGGGTGACGTCACCTCACCGCTGATTCGCTGCGGGGGAGGGGGGATAAAGGGGGGGGGGGGGGGTTGAGTGTGTTGAGTGTGTGTTGAGTGTGTGTGTGTTGAGTGTGTGTGTGTTGAGTGTGTGTGTGTGTTGAGTGTGTGTGTGTTGAGTGTGTGTTGAGTGTGTGTGTGTGTTGAGTGTGTGTGTTGAGTGTGTTGAGTGTGTGAGTGTTGAGTGAGTGTGTGTTGAGTGTGTGAGTGTTGAGTGTGTGTGTGTTGAGTGTGTGTTGAGTGTGTGTGTGTTGAGTGTGTGTTGAGTGTGTTGAATGTGTGAGTGTTGAGTGTGTGTGTGTTGAGTGTGTGTTGAGTGTGTGTGTGTTGAGTGTGTGTGTGTTAAGACTCACAAAGATACGCACGATCGCTCTACACGTACCCCCAACAGCGAGTACAATTTCAAGCAACAAAGAGAATTAGCGCGCGAGAATCATCGGCGCGACGATTGCGTCGTCAAGTAGCGACCCGCGGCTTGTCCGCTGGTCGCCGTTCCTCACTCTTGTCTTGGTTCCCAGCTGGTGCTGGCTGGTGCGTGTGGGTCAAACCCACGGCGCTCTCCCCTGCCGGATGAGCACAGTCGGCACGACGCTTGTCTTTCAAGGTCCTCGACAGCGCTCGCCGCTTGTCCGCTGGCAGCTGACACCCTTGCTCGGTGGCGCTGCTGGTGGCGCTCTCTCTCCGACTGCCGAGATAGATTTTAGTTTCATCGAGAGCAGTGTACCCAAACGTGGCATTGCAGGAGGGTGAAGTCAGCGTGGAGAGAATACGGCCGATTAGAACATTGTAAACTTGCTGAGAATGAGCTTAAGCATGTTTTAATTAAGGGGGAATTGAACGGACTTGTCGTCGTCGCTGTCGTCGTCGCTGCTCTCGTCGCTCCCGCTTTCGCCCGATCACTGCGTGGCCAGGCAGTAGTTGGCTGTCGCGGTCGATGCCGTCGGTGCAACGTAGGACAAGGTCGCGTCTGGGACGGGTCGTGCGGCGGTGTGGTCCTGAGAGGGGGGGGGCCCCGAGTGGTGACGTGAACTCGACAGCAACCAAGGGGGAAGACGGTGCCTCCTGCCATCACCTCGTTCTACGACTGAGCGTGTGTGTGCGACGCACGCCACACGCAAGCCTCGAAGCGAGAGAACGAAGCAAAGATGCACGACACTACATTTCGTGTGTCACTAGTTAACAGGTCCCTGCGGGCTGGGCTGGTAGGAACGAACAAATGAATGGCTATATTAAAATGAAATGGCGGGGGTACGATACGAAGGGAGAGTTTGAGGCCTAGTTCTAGGCTTTAGGCCTAGCTGTAGGCTTTAGGCCGCTGTGAGTTAATTGTTAATTTAAATGTTTTAATTAAAAACAATCTCAGGGAATTATAAGGGAATGTTACACTTGTTTAGCCAGGAAAGCCTCACTGAGTCTAAAGGTTTTTGTAGGGTCCTGCCAAGTGTTTGCAGTAGGGGGCGATGTTGCTACACCTAATCGGACATCGGACGGACGGACGATATAATCTATTGTAGGCTGGTTCACTTCGTTCCTACCAGTAAAAACCCACCTGTAGTGTCGTCGGGATGAGGACGGCGAGACGGTCATCCCTCCCACAGCTCCAGGACTCCGGCTACGAAGCCCGTGGCGGCTGTCGGGCAGCGGAGGAGCCGCCGCCGCCGATCGGCGGGACGGCCGCCACGCGCAAAACTTGCGGGGCGAGTGGCTACGCGTCCGCGAGGGGAGAGCGGCTGGGCGTCGACAGGTCGCATGCACCCCAGGTGCGTGCGACGGTGAAATTTTCGCTTGCAACTTTGATCGGCTAGCTGAGACTAGGCCGCTGTGGACTTGGATGGGGTCTTAGATGGCTTGTTATCTTACATGTAGAAAGCTAATGGGTCAGTGACGTCAGCCGCACTGTAGGTTCTGGTGTCAAGGACACAGGCCTGCATTCACTGCTTCATTGCTATAGTCCAACAGATGTTCTTGCTTGGAGCCGGCGTGAATCCACGATGTTGTCTGGATGCACAGATGCCAGAACAGCATGTTGGCAATTACAAGCCCATAGGCTGCGCAGAAGTCTAACGGCCTGCTACCGTTGGTATTGAGTTGATCCGGCCCATGCCTTCCAATCACTCCAGACCAGGTGCCAGCATCATGAGCAACTCGGGCATTGAAGTTACCCAACAGGATGACTCTATCCCGAGGGGCCACTTTTAGCTAACACCTGTGACAGGAGGTTATAGAAGGAATCTGAATCCTCGGGCTTGCTTGCATCCCTCCACTGATGTTCATCTTCGGTTGGGGGCGTAAGCAGCCAACACCACCACCACCATTTCCTGCCTCCTGTTGATGGGGAGTCGAGCCCAAAGTAGCCTGGGGCTTACAGCTTCCAACACCTCGCCGCCACCTTCCCACGCCCCCGTTCATTATTTTGTTCAGAATAAGAGCCGCTTCTTGTTGTTTGGCAGTCTCCTGTCCCGAGTGGAGGACTCTGCACCCCTCATGATGATTGGAGTCCAGAGCCGGTCCACTGGATCTCCTGAATGCCACAGAGATCCAGGTGGTACCGCTCCAGCTCTGTACAGAGTGGCAGCCTCTCCCCCACGTGGCCACTCTCAGGGTAAGGATTCAGGCCTTGCTCACCACAATTGTATCGTCTGCCATCACAACCATCTTTCTTCATTATTGACAACTTGCAGCTCGGCACACGGCAGATGCCTGCGCAGCGCGACTCACGACCTCCTCTCGATACCAAGATCCAGGATGGTCACCGTGTCTACGCGCCGCTTCTCGGTGGCAGCCCCAACAGTCTGGAACGATATCATTCCTCTGCACATTCGCAGCATCACCTCAATCGCCTCCTTCAAGAGACACTTAAAAACTCACCTCTACAATCACGTGCTTTTGAGCGACCCTGAGCTTGGCTCCGCGCCTCTGAGTTGCGGCCACTACGTCTGCAAATTTGTGCGCGTTACAAATTGTACTATTATTATTATTAACAGCACACACCTGTATTTGAATTGCAAGCAACTTTAATGAACACAATGCAACCCAAACAACCGTTCGTTTGAATTCCAAATCGTGTCCATAAACACACCGCTGGTCATTTGAAACCGAGTCGGCGCTTAGAGGAGGGTGGTGGCCCAGGACCGGTTCAGACAATCATCACCATCGTTGTTGGCCAGGAGCGGGAATCAAACTGGGGTCTCTGCCGTGTTGCTAGTGCAGTGTAGCCCGAATCGCTGTGCCGCTCGCTCTCTCCTCCCCCCCCCTGCAAACATCATCTATCAGCGGTCATCGATGCAACGACAAGCCGGGCTCTTGGCGCTCTCTCTCCCTCCCCCTCTGTCCACCCACCTTCGCCCCCCGTTCCCAATACCCAGCACCCTATCCACCACTCCCACCAAGCGGTTCTCTCTCGCCATATGCCGCAGCATTTGCATTAACCGTCCCCTCCCTCCCCCCTCTCCCCCTTCTCTCCTCCCGCCCCCCTCCCCCATCTCTCTTTGCCGTCTGTCTCTCTCCGCGACTCCTCTGTCTCTCGCGACCACCTCCCCCTCCGCCCTCCAGTCTCGACCCCTCCCGGGCTCCGCCACTCTCCACGCTCTGTCCAAGAATTGCCTAACCCTCTCGATCGCCACTTCTACCTCTCTGCCGCCTCTTAACCTTCCAGCCCCCTCCACGCCCCTGCGTGCCACCTCTCTCTCACCTCTTCCGTCCACCTCTCTCTCTCTCCTCCTTCCACGCCGCTCTCTCTCCCACCTTAGCATATATTCCGGTCTCTCTCTTATCTGCCGCTCTCTACCCTGGCCACCGACTGCTCTGACTCTGTCTGCCTCCGCTCTTTCCCTCCCTGCTTCCCAATCTGCCCCTCTGTCATATCTCCTTCGTGCCCCCTCTCGCTCCCACCTCAGCATCTCTCCCGCTCTCTCTATTATCTGCCGCTCTCCACCCGGGCCATTGGCCCCTCTGACAATGTCGGCCTCCGCTCTTCCCCTGTCTGTCGGCCTTCGCACCTCTCCCTCTGCCCTCAGTCGAGCCCCCTCCATGTCCTGCCTCTGTACTCCCCGAACCGCCTCTCCCGCTCCCCTCTGCCTGGCCGGGTCCCTCTCCCCCCGCCTCTCTCCCTCTACCCCCCGTCCACCCCTCTCGCCCTCCCTCGCCCGCACCTCCCTCTCTTGTCCCTCCCGGTTCACGTTCTCCCTCGCTCCCAAAGCCCGGCCCGCGTCCCCTCGTTCCCTGCACCCGTCTCTCTCTCCCCTCCATCGAGCAAGCTCTCCTCGAGCCCACCGCTCCTCCTCCTGACCCATGACCCCCTCTTCCAACCGTCGGCCTCCTTCCGCCCCTTCCCTCCCCCGCATCTCCCGCTCTCTTACCGTCCGCCGCCCCCGCTCCACATTCTCGCTCAGTCTCCACGGCCTCTCTCCACCCTCTCCACCGCCCCTCGCAATTCTGGCCATCTCTCTCACTGCCCTCTGTCTCACGAGCTCTCTCATCTCACCCCATCCATCTCCCCCTCGTCTATCCCCCTCACCCCTTGGTCCTCTCTGTCCTCCCCCATCCATCCCTCTCCTCTCTCTCTCCATCGCGGCACTCCGATTGCGCTCCTCTTCCTGGCCCCGCCCGCAGCGTCTTGCCGGGGGCAGTTATGCGCCACTCACACCTGTGCCGTGACAATCACCGCCGTCAACACCGGCATCAACAACCGCCGTTTTCCAATAAGTGACAACGGTGACATCGCCATGGCGCCTGTGCCAGGTATACTTTGAGGCCACGTGAAGTGTCAAAGGCTCACTGGCAGGAGGAAGTCGAGTGACCTATGGGTTCACTGATGGATGGCTCCTTCTTGGTTCTTTCGGTAAAGTCACGTGACTTTACCGAAAGAACCAAGAAGATGAATCCCTGCAGTCACGAAAGCTTTACATCGAAATTTGATGGATGGCGATCAATTAGAAATCACGTAACCCCGAGTCTCACCTGTGAGTGCCACCGCCTCAGGCTGCTGTGGATGCCCCCAGGGCTCAAAAGCTCCGTGACTCCTGTGTGGCGATACAAAGACAAAGGTCCCCTGTGTAGCCTCAACAGACTGTTGGGGCAAGCGTTGCTAGCAAGTAGCAGCACCACCTATGAAGGCTGTAACGGTACACGAGGGGGTGGGTGGCCAGCACCACGCACACGCGTGGCACGCACACACTCCTTCAGTCACGTGACTAAGGGTGACGCGTTGCCCGTCTCCCGAGGTGACCTCATGGCTCTCTCGTGTCTCTCTCTCCTCGACACGTAGATTCATTGTTTTTCTTATTCTTACCTATAAACGTCATTTTTTGTCTGTCTGTGTCTCTGTGTCTGTGGACGCAATTTGCGACGAATTTAACTCACAAACTGCGGGGTTTACGTTTCAAAAGAAGTACTCAGATACCACGCGATAAGCCCCGTGGTGAGCCAGTGCTATTCACATTTCCAATCTGTCAACTTTAAAGTAGTTAAATTAACAACTTATTACTAGTCTATACGTATAAAAGGGAAATGTGTGTCGGTTCAAAACGTTTAGCATACTTCCCGACATGCAACAAACTTGAAATTTGGTATGTGGATAGCTTCCAGACTGTACACAATGCTAAAAGTATAAAAATAGACTTTTGTATTTTGGGGGGGCGGGCGCAATAATGGATATATTTTACGCGACAAGTGAGCGGTGACGTCACATCTGTCATGTCACCCGCATGCGGCAGCGTCACTTAGTGTGCCTGCTGACGTCACGCATCCCCCCACCCCCAAACCCTGCGCGTAGGCCGTGAATTAGTCCGAGACAAGAATTCAAGTCCCGGGCGAAGGCGGGTAGTAAAGCTCGTCTATAGATATAAAAAAGGAAAAATTTGTGAATGTGTGTGTCTGTTCGAAATGTTTAGCATACTTCCCGACATGCAACAAACTTGAAATTTGGCACGTGGGTAGCTTCCAGACTGTACACAATGCAAAAAGTATAAAAATAGACTTTTGTATTTTGGGGGTTAGGGCACAATAATGGATATATTTTGCACGACAAGTGAGCGGTGACGTCACATCGGTGATGTCACCCACATGCGGCAGCGTCACGCAGTGTGCCTGCTGACGTCACGCCGTGTGTCCTGCACAAATGAGCGGCTGGTGGGTCGGGGGGGGAACAATGGATACAATATACTCGGCAAAGTCACGTAGAAGGGAAGTATGCTGGATTCCTCTTGATATGCAAATTCTTTTGTCAAGGCGCCCCCTTTCCACCCCCCCCTTCCAACCCAGCTTATATACATGCTCCAAGCTCGTGTGCTGTTTCATTCAGACGCTGTCGCCTCGACAGACCTGGTTTCACCTGAGGACGGCTGCTTGCGTTGTGGCCGAAACGTCGTGAGAATGATTTTATTATGTTTTATTATTTTCTTATTTCCATTCTACGTGACTTTACCGACAGACCTGTTCTTCACCTGAGGACGGCTACTTGCGTTGTGGCCGAAACGTCGTGAGAATTGTTTTATTTTTATTATTTTATTACTTCCCTTCTACGTGGTGACTTTACCGAAAGAACCAAGAAGATGAATCCCTGCAGTCACGAAAGCTTTAAATCGAAAAATATGCTAGGCTACAAACTTTACATTTGCCACGAGGCTAGCGTCCGTACGGTACACAATGTAAAAAGTATAAAAATAAACTTTTTTATTTGGGGGGCGGGGGGGAAAATAATGGATATCATATATCGCACAAGTGAGCGGTGACGTCACGTCTGTGACGTCACCCGCAATGCGGCAGCGTCATGCAGTGTGCCTGCTGACGTCACGCATCCCCACCCCCCACCCTCCTCGTAGGCCGTGAATTAGTCCAAGACAAGAATTCAAGTCCCGGGCGAAGCCGGGTAGTAAAGCTCGTCTATGTATATAACAAGTATAACCCGTAAAAACAAAGTTTTTCACTATAAATCCTTTATATGCGTGGCGGCTAGAGTCCTCTCTCTTCCTCTGGCTTGAGATGGCTGCCACCTATGGGTCAGATGATTGCATTGCACCATTAAGCAATTGGTAATTACATATAATTAATTTTTTCCTAAAAAGTGTAAAATTTTGGAATTTTTTTTCACGAAAATTAATTGTCACGCACAACGAGTCGGTGTGGAAAATGTCAGCTCGATTGGATCACGGGAAGTGGGTTAAAAAACGAGCGAAAGATTTGCACGGTCCTAAGCAAGCAAGCGAACTTAATATAAAGGATTTAAAAAAGGGAAATTTGTGAATATGTGTGTGTGTTCGAAATGTTTAGCATACTTCCCGACATGCAACAAACTTGAAATTTGGCACGTGGGTAGCTTCCAGACTGTACACGATGCAAAAAGTATAAACATAGACTTTTGTATTTTTGGGGGGGGGGAGGGGTAACAATTTTACTGCACTTGAAAATTTCAACCAACGCTGCTGCTAAATGCAACGAGACCACACGAGGTCACTATTAGTTATCGATTTAAAGCTTCTTTCGTGACTGCAGGGATCCATCTTCTTGGTTCTTTCGGTAAAGTCACGTAGAAGGGAAGTAATAAAATAATAAAAATATAACAATAATAAAATAAAATAATTCTCACGACGTTTCGGCTACAACGCAAGCAGCCGTCTTCAGGTGAAGAATGAAGACGGCTGCTTGCGTTGTAGCCGTGAGAATTATTTTATTTTATTATGTTTTATTTTTATTATTTTATTACTTCCCTTCTACGTGACTTTACCGAAAGAACCAAGAAGATCACCATTAGTTATTTCATGATTTATTACCGGCTACCTGCGATGTCCCATTACATCAGTATGGGTCGATAAGGCGGACCTACGCTAACACCCAAATGTCTACTCCCGATTGACCTACTTGTGACTCGCCTTGACCTCCTCCTTGACTCACGGCTCGATGCTTGCGGCGTCGCGAGGCCTCGTGCCCTCTGCGCGTGGCGGGCCGGGAGCTGACTCGGGCGCCGATCTCTGTTCGCAAGCGCAAGAAGAGGTTTCACACTATACACGTAGCAGAGGCTTTCGCGACCAATATTATTCACAATCAACGTTTTTGGGTGTTAGATCGCCGCGTTATTTATAAATGTGTCATAACCCTCCACCACCCGACACGGCCAATCGGTTTAAAAAGTGTCACGTTGACAAAAGACAAAATAGTTCGCTGCTTTAGCCCCCACACCGGTGTGTGTTGAAGCGTGAAACCACAACGTTTACAATTTGAGTAGTACGACGTTTCGCTGGTACTCAAATTGTAAATGCTGTGGCTTCAACACACACCGGTGTGGGGGCTAAAGCAGTGAACTATTTTGTCTTTTGTCAACGTGACACTTTTTTACTGATTGGCCGTGTCGGGTGGTGGAGGGTTACGACACATTTATAAATAACGCGGCGATCTAAACCCAAACACGTTATGAATCCTTTTAGGTCCTTTCGCAAATACAGTAATCCCTCGCCACATCGCGGTTCAAGTTTCGCGGCCTCAGTGCATTTTTCAAACTGATTTAAAGGCCTCATTATACCTGTGCAGCAGTAACACCATCATCGTCAACATTCATCATCACGTTCATCGAACTGCACAGGTCTGTCATCGTCATCATCATCATCATTCATCATCACGTTCATCGAACTGCACAGGTCTGTCATCGTCGTCATTGTCATCGTCATTGTCATCGTCGTCGTCGTCATTACTAGAGTCAAGTCTCAAGATACTACTGTCATTGGTGAGTGTAGAACACCATAATACGTATCGTATGAGAGACAGAGTCTGAATGACAGATAGGCCGTAAGGTGAAGACGTTTTACGTTTAATCCCGTTCCCATATATGGGGCACTAAATTCTTTTCATTCTAATAAAAAGATCTATTGCTGTTGGCCGTGAAAATAAAAGTTCTCCATGTCTATTCCTGCAGTTTATTTTTTATTATTGTTTAAAGTCGGCAATATTTCTTTCCTCGCGTAATAATATTTTGATCATCAGTGATTAGGCTTTGCGTCACGTGCTTCCCGCTAGACCAATAAGGTGGCTGCTTTTTGGGACGAGAGGTAAACATTAGTCCAAGATGTCTGCGCCCTTGTGGTCAATGTCGAGTAGTGAAGAGGAGGAAATTACGGCCAGACCTCCTTCAAAAGTCCGTAAAAAGTATTTTAAACAATGCTACATGCATCTCACATCCATAAAGAAAGAAGAAACAAAGGATTTTACACGGACACAGTGGGATACATTCAGAAACTGCGTCAAACGGTGGCTTTTTTTGCAAGGTGAGAATCGGAGAATAGCAGAAACATACAAACATTGTCTAGAAATCGAGTTTGACAATGTTCCCGAAGACGCTGGGTTTCACTCCACTTGCTACAGGCGTTTCATTGACAAAAAGCGCTTGGATGCGGCCGAGAAACGGGCCACACAGCGTCCTGATGCTCAAGATCAAAGCCAGTCTGTGCCATCGGGTAGTAACGTTAGTATCGCTGCAGTTGATTGTCCCGCAAAAAAACTCAGGTCCAGGACCGGCCTGCCAGTAGCTTGTGCTGGTCCTGTGCTTTCTGCCTTGGGCATAATTTGTAAGAAAACGGACAAGTACATTACTGTGGGAGGCAAACGCCAGAAGGACCATCTTTCACAGGCAGAAACGTCAGCACGTAGGTAAAAACAAAACACACACAAACACACATTTGAACTTGTATTCCCTTATGCTGGGTACCATGGCTAACTTTCAATTACAATTACATAATTTATGTAATGTTTATTTTACAGTCAGAGACAGATTTGCATTGTTTTGCATACAGCTACAGCCAGAACACTCAATATTGTTTAACTCTTAACACAGTTTTTTATTAGTTGAATAAGTTTTATTTATTTATTTACAGGCAATTTGCTGAAAGCTGCTGAAATGAAGGAAGACACTAGCATTCTTGTGCATATTCGAGACAAAGACTGTGTGTCTCTGGAGGTGCGATACCACAAGTCCTGTTATAGACAGTACACCAGGTTCTTGACAAAGTCTAGTGCATCAGTTACTGTGACCTCAGAAGAACAGTGAGTTCGCAATATTTTATATTAATAAATATTAATGAATAATTCCCTCACATTTTCACATTAAAAAAGTAGGAGGTTGGCCCGTGATTTCCCCCAGCTGGTGTTTCACTCCCTCAAGAAGCGCAACATAAGTGAGATGGTTTTCGTTGAGACATTGTCTGCAGATAAGCTGATAGACAGGCTACCTCATCCATCAAGTACAGAAACAACAGAGTCAACTGAGGTAACTAGCGAAATGACTGAAAACAGGGTTAGTGCAAAAGCTGGTCCACAAAGACCAAGTTCAATGGCCTCCATCAATACTGCAGAGGACACGAGGACACTTTACAGTGCGGCATTAATATTAAAGATGCTTCTGTGTGACTCTCCCGGTATGAAATGCCCGTGGCTACCCACATCAGATGACCTAAATGTGAGTGAGGCAAAATCTGTCGTTCCAATTGAACTGTACAATCTGATTTCCTGGATTATTGGTGCAACTGAGGAACCAACACTGGCCCATTATGTTGATATTCCAGATGATTTGAACCTAAAAGTGATATGTATCTGTCAAGACATTGTGTATCTTGCATCTAAGGGTCGGAGGCAGACCCCTAAATCATTGTGTCTTGGTCTAACGGTTCGCCATTTAACAGGTTCATCACAAATTGTGTCACTTGTAAATAGACTAGGACATTGTGCAGCATGGGACACAGTTGTCAGTCTAGACACTAGCCTTGCCCAACTTCAACTAGTAGAGGCAGAGACAAAATACCAAAGGGATTCTCAAAGAAGGTTCCTACAGTACTTGTGTGGGACAATATTGACTTTGCGGAGGAGACACTGTCAGGTCGTAGAACTACCCACCACACAAATGGGATTATGCTGCAAAGTTCTGTAGTTGAACCTGTGTCAACAACAAACAGACAACCACTACAGAAGGGAAAACCCTCATTGAAAGTACCCCCTAGCATCCCTGTCGAACAGTACCATCAGTCTAATAGGCAAGGACCACATAACTTGTTTCATCAGGAAAGTGTTCCATTACAGGCGGACACATACAAATTGAACACGGTGTCTGCTGTACAAACTGAACTGGCATATGTTTTTGTAAAGTCCATAGATGCTGAAAGATGCACAATACCAAGCTGGACAGGTTTACATACATTACTTCAAGGTGATGGCACTCTGCAAAAGTCAGCACTGTATTATCTTCCAGTCATTGAGGCTTCACCGACAGAGATGTCAACAGTAAACACAATTCTGAAGCGAAGTGTCCAAATTTATAATCAGCTAGAACTGGACCATATAGTGTTAGTTTTTGAAAAAGCTATATATGCCAAAGCTCAGCAAATCCGCTGGAAAGATGATGACTTTACTCAGCGTAAAGCGATTAGACTAGGTGAATTTCACACATGCATGTCCTACCTGAGCATTCTAGGAAAAAGGTTTGGAGATGCAGGACTGCAAGACATAGTCATTTAGTCCAAAGTTGTTGCCCCAGGATCCATCAATGGAGTGATCAGTGGTCATCATTACAACCGCAGCATGAGGGCACACAAACTTCTGTAGGAGAGTCTGCAACACATGAGACTTCTCACCTTCTTAGATTCTCTGCCACAAGAGGAGAGATATGAGTGTCTGGATGTCATCAATGAGATCAAATGTGCATTCCCAGACAGAACAATGGTTGTTTTGTGTGCAAATGAGATATTTGACAAAATATGTCCGAAATATGAAGACTTTGTTAAAAGAAGACATGCAGAAAAGCCAACGTTTGCCGTCTGGAGTTCATACATCGACATGGTACAGATACTCCTTCTATTTGTGAGAGCAACACGAGAATCGGATTGGCAGCTTCACCTGTCAACAGTGCGCTTGATGGCATGGTTTTTTGCGTACGATCGAGTAAATTATGCTAGGTATGTATCTTCTTACTGGCTGGAAATGATCAATTTGCCCCTCACACATCCTTCTTGCCACAGTGAGCTCAGTGTTAAAGGCCAGTGGACTGTCCAACGTCAAAGTGTCCATGGATTTGCCTCGATTGCTTGCGACCAGGCCATTGAGCAAACATGCAACAGAGATTCTAAGACAAAGGGTGGTTGGACAAGGTTAACACATAATCGGGCTGCAGTATATCGCTGGATATTGTCGCAACATGAAAGGGCTGCCATAGCAAGACAATGTGAGGCAATGGCAGGTAAATCTCCCGATATAAGGAAACGAAAAGACCTTGACAGCACACGAATTAATGCTGATGAAAGGTCTGTGACCAGAATAATTTCCACCCTAGATTCCATGCTGAATCCTTTTGACACACACCAAGATGGCATTGTGTGTCTTAGCTCTGGGACAGTAGCAGCTGAAGAAATCATGTGGGATTTGCTCGCAGCTCCGGAAAAAGGGGGAAAATGCTGTCAAAGAGTTTATGGACCAAAGACTGTTATCACCATCAGTTGACATATTTGCTCCCATCAAAACACAAAAACTGAAGACCTTTAGTGACCAAGCAAAGACAAAGAAGAAATCTGCAGCAGGCAAGGAAGTGATTCTACGTGCCGACAAGAAACTATTCTCCAGATTACTCGTCATAGGTCAAAGTAGAAAAATTGACCTGCGGGAAATTCTGTCTTACTCCTTGGGAACTGTGTCATATCCTTTAGGCAGTGCTGGCATCGTCAGCTTTTCCAGAACTATCCATGCCCCTTACAAGTGACGCCCTGTACCAACACTGCAAAAGGGCAAACTACCAAGCAGCCATAATGAGACATTCTCTGAAAGGTATAATGTGTGCCCCTTCACCCATTGGCAATGGATGGCACCTCGAGGATGGTGAGTGAACAGTGACCTGGATGACTAGAAATCCTGCCCCTGAAAGTGTGTTGCAGGCAGTCCACTGCAGTTGCAAGCATAGCAAATGTGAGACTGGAAGATGTTCCTGTATGTCTACAAGACTGTCTTGTACTGATTTATGTCGGTGCCAAAATTGTGCAAATGTTTCACAGGAAACAGAAGACCTACATGGGATGATGGCTCTGATAGTAATATGGATGATACCGATGAGTAAATATGCGCTGTGTTATAATTTAAGGCGATTTTGAGCTGTAAAGAATCTGTGGTAGAATTGTATTTCTTTTTGGCAGCATTCCAAAACAAGGGGACAGTGTAGCATTTCGAGTCATTTCAGCCAACTTGGAGCAAAGTGTGCTTATATTTGTATCTTTCTGTGATTACACAGTACCTACTGAAAATTTTGATGTACAAAACATCACAGTTTTGCTAAATTTAAAATGTTTATGTTTAATTTTGCTTAGTGCCAATCCGTGAAGTTGAAGCATATTTTCTACAAATTTGCCATATTTCATGGTCTACGTTCACACTTGAGTATATAATGCACCAAAACCTGTCTCAAGTGTTTAGGTACATATATAAGTGTCAGTTTGAGAGATATTTGGTGTTGCTAAAATGTATATAAATAAAGTTACAAACAAAACCAGCAGCATAAGATTTTCGTTTTTTCCAATTCACAATTATATACATTTATGGATTTTGAAAAAAAACTGCAGGGTATTTTGCGGAGAACTTTTAACATAAAGTCGAAAATGGTTTTGTCTATGAAAAAAATCATTTAAAAAGTAGTTCCCAGGTGTGGGAACGAAAATCATTTTCTAGCCACTTTTTCCTAGTTCACCTTACGGCCTAAGACCTGTTCTTCACCTGAGGACGGCTGCTTGCGTTGTGGCTGAAACGTCGTGAGAATTATTTTATTATGTTTTAATTTTTATTATTTTATTATTTCCCTTCTACGTGATGACTTTACCGAAAGAACCACCAAGAACGGTTAAAATGACTTGCATTCCTCTCCCAGCTTATCTAAACGTCTACAAGTTGATTATAGTTTACAGCGCTGCAGTTGTGTCCATCCACTAGTGGATGAAATGTCTCCAACACACGGGGAAATTAATGACCATACTTCACCACGCTGGTCACTGTGTAATGACCATACTTCACCACCAATGTGTAATGACCATATTTCACCACGCTGGTCACTGTGTAGTGACCACACTTCACCACGCTGTGTAATGACCATACTTCACCACCAATGTGTAATGACCACACTTCACCACGCTGGTCAATGCGTAATGTCCATACTTCACCACGCTGGTCAATGCTTAATGACCTATACTCTTTGGTTCTTTCGGTAAAGCCACTTAGGTGTAAAATAACATTAATTAAAATTTAATTTAATTGAGCACGTAGGTTTATAAAATAAATGTAATTTAAATAAAATTGACTTTAAATTAATTATATTAAATGTATTAAAATTTTGATATGAAATAAATTAAATTTAAATTAATTTAAAAAAATGTAAATAAAATTTTAAGCTAATTGATTTATTAAAATTTAGATACGAAATAAATTAAATTTAAATCAATTAAAAAATATTAAAATTTTTTTAAATTAATTGATTAAAATGTAATTTCTTTTCTTTTAATCCCTCTCCTAGTCTAGGCAAGGCCTCAGGGTGTACGGGGTCATTTCACAACAACAACAGCAACAACAGCAACAACAACAGCAACAACAGCAGCAGCAACAGCAACAACAGCAACAGCAGCAACAACAGCAGCAACAACAGCAACAACAACAGCAGCAACAACAGCAACAACAACAGCAACAACGCTTCTCTTGAGAAAATGTTTTTTTATAAAAACAAGTGAACGTACCTTACCTTGACACTCGCGAACTTTAATGATTATTAAAACAATTAGAATTAAACTGAACACTCACTCACGCACGCACACAGATGCACACAGACGCACGTGCGTTCAGCGTTGTGCAATAAAAATGGTGGCGGCCACGTGTCAAAGTGGGGGGGGGCAGCGATCTGATTGGTCGCCACGTGTCAAAGTGGGGGGGGAGGGGGGGCAGCGATCTGATTGGTCGTCACGTGTCAAAGTGGGGGGAGGGGAGAGGGGCAGCGATCTGATTGGTCGTCACGTGTCAAAGTGGGGGGGGGGGGGAGGGGGCAGCGATCTGATTGGTCGTCACGTGTCAAAGTGGGGGGGGGGGGGGGACAGCGATCTGATTGGTCGTCACGTGTCAAAGTGGGGGGAGGGGAGGGGGGCAGCGATCTGATTGGTCGTCACGTGTCAAAGTGGGGGGGGGGGGGGGGACAGCGATCTGATTGGTCGTCACGTGTCAAAGTGGGGGGGGGAGGGCAGCGATCTGATTGGTCGTCACGTGTCAAAGTGGGGGGGGGGGGGGGGGCAGCGATCTGATTGGTCGTCACGTGTCAAAGTGGGGGGAGGCAGCGATCTGATTGGTCGTCACGTGTCAAAGTGGGGGGGGGAGGGGCAGCGATCTGATTGGTCGTCACGTGTCAAAGTGGGGGGGGGGGAGGGCAGCGATCTGATTGGTCGCCACGTGCCAAAGTGGGGGGGGGAGGGGCAGCGATCTGATTGGTCATCACGTGTCAAAGTGGGGGGGAGAGGGCAGCGATCTGATTGGTCGTCACGTGTCAAAGTGGGGGGGGGGGAGGGGCAGCGATCTGATTGGTCGTCACGTGTCAAAGTGGGGGGGGGGAGGGCAGCGATCTGATTGGTCGTCACGTGTCAAAGTGGGGGGGGGGGGGGGAGGGGCAGCGATCTGATTGGTCGTCACGTGTCAAAGTGGGGGGGGGGGCAGCGATCTGATTGGTCGTCACGTGTCAAAGTGGGGGGGGGGGAGGGCAGCGATCTGATTGGTCGTCACGTGTCAAAGTGGGGGGGGGGGGGGGGGCAGCGATCTGATTGGTCGTCACGTGTCAAAGTGGGGGGGGGGAGGGCAGCGATCTGATTGGTCGTTACGTTTCAAAGTGGGGGGGGGGGGACAGTGATCCGTTAAATATTAAATCCTTTATATTAAGTTCGCTTGCTTGCTTGCTTACGACCGTGCAAATCTTTCGCTCGTTTTTTAACCCACTTCCCGTGATCCAATCGAGCTGACATTTTGCACACAGACTCGTTGTGCGAGACAATTGATGTTCGTGAAAAAAAATTCCAAAATTTTCCACTTTTAAGGAAAAAAATTTGTTTTCATATTTTATTTAAAATACCAATGTGATAAAAACGAAACTCTTACTCAAGAAAAAACTGAAATGAATAATAAAATAAAACCGCCGCCACGCATATAAAGGATTTATAGTGAAAAACTTTGTTTTTACGGGTTAATTTTTTAAATCCTTTATAATAAGTTCACTTGCTTGCTTAGGACCGTGCAAATCTTTAGGTCGTTTTTTAACCCACTTCCCGTGATCCAATCGAGCTGACATTTTGCACACAGACTCGTTGTGCGTAACAATTGCTTTTAGTGAAACAAAAATTCCAAAGTTTTCCACTTTTTAGGAAAAAAATGTTTTTTCATATTTTATTTAAAATACCAATGTGATCAAAATGAAACTCTTACTCGAGAAAAACAGAAATGAATAATAAAATAAAACCGATGCCACGCATGTAAAGGATTTATAGTGAAAAACTTTGTTTTTACGGGTTAATTTTTTAACAACCGTGTTTATGAATGTCCACAAGAATACAAAGTGTTGGCATCTCTCAATCACATTTCCCTCAAACCACCAATTACAGTTTGGACGGCAGTATCACAAATATTCAAAGAGGTTTAAAATATACAGAAACAATATCTTGCACGTCCCGACACTTTCGACAAATTTTAACTGCAAACGCAATCATCAGATCAGCAATTAAATACGTCCCGTACGTTTGTTGCGTTGGCAAGGACGACACGAAGACAGTCGTTGCAGGGGCTGACGCCAAACGGGTTACTAGGAGCTTCCGCCTAGCTTTTCGGGGAAGGGATAATACAAGACTTTGGATAAGCTCAATCTCCCCAGGGGAAAGGGTACACGGGGGGTTCCCTACGCCTCCCAGACTAACGGGGTCTACCCACAGCGGGGTAAAGTAGCCCCCGAACTTGCTGCTATTTCTCCGCTACCCTGGGTCCCCGCTTCCCCACCGCTCACGAACCCGGCTCCTGGCGAAAACCTCGTCCACGTCACCGGTCACCCCCCCCTCAAATACTCGAGGGGACATGATGTCACTTTTCGCGAGGCGAGTGTGACATCCCGTCGCCACTCTACCCCTCAACACGTTGGCCACATTCTCAAACGGAGAACTCACAAACGCCAGTGATTAACTTAAATCGCATATATAAGCTCCTAGCTTGGCAGTGTCTCATTCTTCACCTGAGGACGGCTGCTTGCTTTGTGGCCGAAACGTCGTGAGAATTATTTTATTATGTTTTTTTTCATTATTTTATTATTTTATTACTTCCCTTCTACGTGACTTACCGAAAGAACCAAGAAGATGAATCCCTGCAGTCACGAAAGCTTTAAATCGAAATTTTATTATGTTTTATTTTTATTATTTTATTACTTCCCTTCTACGTGATGACTTTACCGAAAGAACCAAGAAGATGAATCCCTGCAGTCACGAAAACTTTAAATCGAAATTTAAATTGCAAGACCGCAAAGGACGCAAGACGACAATCAACGCCGCCGCCGCCCGTTGTGCCTACACGTTCCAGAAGACCCGGTTAAGGACCTTGTTGACGTTCCTGATCAGAGTGGCATTGTATCTCCACAGCGTCAGGTCCACGACCAACGACTCGAGCGGCAGGTCGGGCCGCTTGGCCGCTCGGTAGTGGTGCATGATGGCCGTGTCTCCGGGCACCGTCTCCGAGATGCCCAGCGCGTTGAGCGCACTGTGCACCGAAGTCTGCAGCACCGCGCGCGGGTTCACGATCATCTTGGTCGGGTTGAAGACCTCCGGCTGGTTCGGCTCCCGTCTGATGCGGCGCATGATGTTGACGCCCGGGATGGCGTCCCACGCCTGGAACTTCGACCCAAACTCTTCCGACGCCGTGTCGGGAAACACGTGGTTTTCGAACAAGTAAATCTCGGCTCCGTACCTGTCGTTCAAGTGCCGTACGAGGTCCTTCCAGTCGGCGTGCTTCAACGGGACGATCACTTCGTCTATGTCCGTGAGGACCAGGTAGCGCGTGCTGTACATGTGCCGATACACGCAGTCGTTGAGCGCCGCTATCTGGCCGTAGTAGTGCAGCTCGCCCGGGTGCTCGGGGTAGTGCCACCCTTTGGACACTCGCACGTAGTCCGCGATGGGCCACTGGACGACCTCGACGAGGCCCGTCTCGACGTAGTAGAGGAGCACTCTGTTCAGCTCGGAGCTGCAGCTCGTGTTGTACACGGTCACGCGGCCCGCGCCCAAGATGCGGTACATCTCGATCGCCTGCACGAACTGCAGCGCGTTGCCGTAGTTGCCGAAGAGCGTCGAGATGCAGACGCTGAATTCCCGCGTGAAGGTTCGGGGCGCGCGGAGCCGATTTCGCACGGGCATGAACACCCACTCGGCCTCTTCCTCGCCCGGTGTTGCGCGCGCCCGCCGGACGGACACGTGTCGCGGCGCACAGCCCGGCGGCTCCGTGCACAGGAAGTCGGCCGCGCCGTACGGGAAGTCGAAGTGATCCGAGTGGATGTAGGTGCTGGCGGTGACCGTCACGATCCCCGAGCGCCCCCGGCAGCAGAAGCGGCACGAGAGCGCGTCCGGCTCGTACCGGTTGGCGATGCCGATGACACGCGTGCTCCGACCGCCCTCGCGCAGGTCGTGGTACGCCGACACCAGGAATGTGTTGGTGTGAGGCACGCGCACGATGGACGTGTCTTGCAGCGCTCCCCGTTGCCCGCACAGCGTCACGCGGTCGATCTTAGCTGAAGCGGAGCCCGGCTTTGGCGTCAAGACGGACGAGTTGCTGAGCGCGTGGCGGTCGTCGCGAACGAGTGAGCCAGTCCTGCGGAACTTGTACGCGACGCTCAGCAGCAAGAAGACGGTGGGCAGCAGCGAGAGGAACAGGACCGGGGGGCGTAGCTTCATCATCGTCGTCGAGGCGTGCACGGAGACAAGACGTCTGGATCAAATCTCTAGCCCGCCGTCTCAGGACGAAAAGTCTGATGTCGCTGGCCTGTAATTACATTTACGTGAAAAAAAAACACGCGCACAGAGCTTCGCATCAAAAATGCACAACACTTTACACAATTCCAGTTCAGGCAAACCTCACGTTTCAAAAAGCACTCCAAATCAAAAGACTGTATTGGCCTCGGGGCGGATATTTACAGGTACAACTCTCTGCAATTCTAGATTTGAAGCTTTCGTGACTGCAAGGATTCATATTCTTAGGTTTTTTCGGTAAAGTCACCGTGTAGGTAAAACATCAAAATTAATAAAAGTAAAATAAAATAAAATGCACGACGTTTCGGAGGCAACACAAGCTTCCGTCTTCAGGTGGAACCGTCACAGCCACGACAGCCGTATCAAGTACATGAAAGATTGCAGGAGCTACCACTCCGTTTATATAAAAAGTGTGCCGTACTTGGCCCTTCCCCTCTCCAACCATTATATATACGGAGTGGTAGCTCTTGCAATCTCTCATTTAATAATAAAATCATTCTCACCACGTTTCGGCTACAACGCAAGCAGCCGTCCTCAGGTGAAGAACAGGTCTGTCGGGAAGGCAGCGTCTGAAACGGGAAGACAGCGTTTCAGACGCTCAGGTGCAAAGTCCAGAGGGGAGTCAATGTAATTGTATAAATTACAACGAATTCTATTAATCTGAAAATATGCAGTACATAACACCAGCTGGGTTGGTGACATTTAATGAGCATACAATGGATTGTTATTTTGAGAATATGCAGTGCATATTACCGGTTGGGTTAGTTATAGTTAGTTAGATTAGTTAGATAAGCATGCATTCAATGGTGTATTACTAAATAATACGCTCCCAGCAGCACTGAGACTGTAGCTGTTAAAATGTATTTTTTTTATTTCTCTCAATTTCAAAAGATGATCTAAATACACCATTGGAACCTCATTTGCCAGTAAAAAGCTGATAATTGTTTTTTTTTTACCCTTCTATCTGGCAACAAAACTGACACCTTTTTTTACAAGGAGTCATGTTTACATAGACCACAATACCTGCAGTGATAATGCAAAGAAAAAACACAACTCTGATAATGTATGCACTGTCCTTGAAGTTGACTAGGCTCTAAGGAAAGCTGTCTCGGGTGTGGACCAATCAACTTCAAGGACAGTGCATACATTATCAGAGTTATGTTTTTTGTTTGCATTATGACTGCAGGTATTGTGGTCTATGCAAACAAGACTCCTTGTAAAAAGGTGTCAGTTTTGTTGCCAGATAGAAGGGTACAAAACTAATAATCATGATCTAAATAGTCGTGGCCAATAACAATTCGTTTCACACAAACATCGACATATTTCCTTGGTGTTATTTGAGTCTTACTACTGGCCAATAATAATTATACAAGCTGTTGAAATTAAGAGAAATACAAATATTTTCAAATAATTACACAGCCACCACCACGAGGCTCCTGCTGGAGAGGCACAGAGAGAAGAACAAAGCTGTGCACGTGTCGTTCCTCGACCTTGAAAAGGCATTTGACAGGGTCCCCCACGACCTCATCTGGCACTCGCTTCGATCCCATGGAGTCCCTGAAACCTACGTGCATTGGGTGCAACTCCTATACAAGAACGTCACCAGTGCAGTCAGGTGTGCAGTGGGCATATTGCCGCCATTTCCCATCAGCGTTGGAGTGCACCAAGGATCGGCCCTGTCACCACTCCTGTTTATCCTGTGCATGGACACGATCACTGCCGACCTGCACACGCCCCTGCCATGGTCAATTCTCTACGCGGATGACGTCCTCCTCTCAGATGAAGAGAGAGGAGAAGTGGAAAGACAAACGCGCCTGTGGAAGGAACGTTTGGACGAAAACGGGATGAGGTTCAACATCAAAAAGACAGAGTATATGGAGTGTGGCTCCCAAACCGACGGCACCATCAGCATTGACGGAGAAGATCTGAAGAAAGTGACGGACTTTAAGTACCTGGGCTCCACCATCAGCTCAGATGGTAGCATCACGACTGATGTGAGGTCACGAGTCAATGCGGCATGGATGAAGTGGAGGAAAGTCACCGGAGTCCTCTGTGATAGGAAAATGCCGGATAGGCTGAAGGGAAAAATTTACAAGACCATCGTCCGACCGGTGGCACTCTATGAATCCGAGTGCTGGCCAGCCACAACTGTACACGAACAAGCTCTCCACACCATGGAGATGAGGATGCTCAGATGGAGCCTCGGACTCACTCGATGGGATCGTGTCATGAACGAAGACGTTCGGAAGCGACTTGGTGTGGCCCCCATTGCGGACAAGATGCTTGAGGCAAGGCTTCGGTGGTACGGCCATGTGATGCGAAGTGAAGAGTCATCAGTGGCCAAGACTGCCATGCGTATTGAGCCAGAGGGCCGCCGTCCACGCGGACGTCCAATGGATGGATCGAATAAAGGAAGACATAAAGACGGTCAACGTATCCCCTGAAGATGCCCTGGACCGAGCCAAATGGAGAAGACAATGCCGAAAAGCGGACCCTGCGCCACAGCGGGAACAACGCTAAGAAGAAGAGGTTAAGTGCTCACGCCAGGTGGTTAAGGGCTCACGCCAGGTGGTTAAGGGCTCACGCCAGGTGGTTAAGGGCTTACGCCAGGTGGTTAAGGGCTCACGCCAGGTGGTTAAGGGCTCACGCCAGGTGGTTAAGGGCTCACGCCAGGTGGTTAAGGGCTCACGCCAGGTGGTTAAGGGCTCACGCCAGGTGGTTAAGGGCTCACGCCAGGTGGTTAAGGGCTCACGCCAGGTGGTTAAGGGCTCACGCCAGGTGGTTAAGGGTTTACGCCAGGTGGTTAAGGGCTCACGCCAGGTGGTTAAGGGCTCACGCCAGGTGGTTAAGGGCTTACGCCAGGTGGTTAAGGGCTCACGCCAGGTGGTTAAGGGCTCACGCCAGGTGGTTAAAGGCTCACGCCGAACCAAACCAGCCTAGCCTACAACTCCCCATGGGACAGGGTACCGTGATCCCTACAACGCCGGCTAACTCGGCTCTACACCCTGCCCCGGCCCGGGACTACCCCAACCTCGGCGGAGTAGCCTCCCCTAGTCTCGTGTGAGGATCACCTACCCGAGTCCCCACTCCTACCCCCGACGAACCCCCGGTTCCATCCCGGGTCCCCCTTTAAATACCCCCCTGGGGCATGACGTCACCGTCACCCACGGCCCCCCGCCTGACGTCACATCCCGCGACGCCGCTCTCTACGAGGGCGCGCGTGACGTGGTGTCACCCACTACACCTGTACACGTGTGTAGGGGTGTCAGGGGAAGGATTCCCACCAATAGGAGGGTTAGTGGAACAGTGACAGGAGAAGGGGGAGGGCTAATCGAGGAGACGTGAGGGAGAGCACGGGCGGGAAGAGGGGAGCGAGATTGAGACGGCTGGGGACAGCTGTGGATGGGAGAAGGGGAGTACAGGACGAAGCCCCTGCCACCTTGTGTCGGCTTCTCCTTCACACACGAGAAGCATTCATCGGTGCAAGGTGGCATGCTGTTAGATAGTTTTAAAAAAACTTCATATTTTACTGGGTAAAGCTGTGTAATGATGTTGGTGTTTGTGTACACGTATAATGCAGTTTCTTTTTTTTTTTTACGTAGCCTTCCATTCTTGGAAAAATATAATTACACGTGCCCATCCGTTTTTGTTTTTGCTTTGAAAGGATTCGGGAGGTGGTGGGGGGGGTGGTGGTTTGTGGAATTATAGCCGCTCTCCGCAATGAAACATTATAAATATCCCACGGCAAGGGGTCCCGGGCAGTGCTTCTCATGGCCGTGAACACTGCGGGAGGAGGATCGTGGTTGCTAAGACGATATGATGCCGGTAGTAATAATAAACTATCAGCGTGATGCCCTCGCTCGTAGTCCCGGCTCATCTGGCTGTGAACAACAGGGACCCAAACGCAGGGGCAGTTCCTGGAACCCACGCTGCAGTTTAACTGCACGATGCATTCGTTGAGAAGGACAAAACACAACTTGGGAATTGCATCGTGGAAGTTTTTTTTTGTTTCGTAAATTACAATCAGAAATATAAATGGGCGATGTCCTCACTTTGTTGATTAATTGAAATATCTCACTGAGGTGGTAAGGAGGTATTAACAATCAATGTCTTTTGTAGTGTGTGGAAAATACCACAGCCCTGGTTTGTGGGAGCCATGGTCCATGACTGAACATTTGCACTGCCAAGTTGTCTAAAGCAAGCGTTTCCAAACCCCTTGAACCACTGCGTCACTTAGACATCGTGATATGTGCCTTCAATGATTGCATAATGTCCAGTTGGAAATATTGTGCTGAAATAGTTGGGTGGGTTTTTATCTGCTGTGCATGTCGTGCCGCCTGGTCTAGAACATTGCACGTTAAAGTTTGTGTTTTTAATTTCCTTACAGCTCAACAAAGGCATTTCCGAGGTTGATCTGCTTCTGTTTGCCGATGAACTCAGCGAAAAAGCTAAACACCTGGTGAGTGTTGTCAAGCTTGTACGCTTTCATTTTCTCAAGTGTATTTCTATTTCAATGCTTTGAAAAATCTGCATGTGGTTTCACTCAGGTTTTTCCCAGCTGAAGTGTGGAATGAGCCAAACTAAAGTGTGCAGATGCATATGGGATTTTAATCATAGCTAACGTGTTATGTTTTTTAAAAATCTAATTCACAGTGCTGCAGTGTAAAACCTATTTGAATGCTTTTATGTACATAAATGTGGCCTTTCTGGTAAGACCCTTAATGTATCTATTTAAAGTTAGCGTAAATGGCACGAATGTTTAAAGTTGCGATTTCTTAATCTCATTCATGTGTTGACCTCTTGGGGGGGGGGGGGAAGAGTTCTGGGAAAAATCAAGAGTTTGATTTTTAGAGAGTTGGGTTTATACTGGTAGGAACCTCCTGGTTACACCAGCCCACAGGGGATTATTGTGTCGGTCGTGCAGGGAGGGGCTGGGTGGGGGGTGGGAGGGGCTGGGTGGGGAGGGGCTGGGTGGGGTGTGGCTGGGTGGGGAGGGTGGGGAGGGGCTGGGTGGGGAGGGTGGGGAGGGGCTGGGTGTGGCTGGGTGGGGAGGGGCTGGTCACCCCGTGGTGTCCTTATAAAACTCAACTTTTAACCTACTCACGCTGGCTTGTGCCCGCCCTCACAGTATTGGCATATTTGCGGAATACACCACGCCGCCGTTGACCCTGGCCATTGACCGAGCAACCCAACGTTCCTACCAGCTCCCTCCGCAGGAGAAATGTGTTTATTAACGAACGTGGGGCACTCGTTTGGTCAACTCTGTTTGGTTGTGCGCGATGATTTACATTTGATTCACGATCGACGTTTGCGTGCGACTGTGACCGCAGAGCGAGGCGCTGGCGAACGCGCTGCGGGGACACGCGGCGAGCATCCGCTGGATTCACTACAACCAAGTGGTGCTTCTCAACAGCAGCGTGGTGAGCACTGTGCCCTGCTGGTTACCTGCCTTGCGCCCCCTTTGCTCCACCAATGTTCGGCATTGTACACTTCATCGCAGCGGCTTGGGTTGCGCAATAAGTATGTATGTATGTTGAACGTATTTCTCACCGTACATAGCCAATCGTGCTATTCGGGTGTGTACACCTTACCAATGGTTTGTGCTTTACTCATGGCTGGTTTACACACCATAACATGGCCTGGGTTTCGATTTAAAGCTTTTTTCACGTAGAATGGAAATAATAAAATAATAAGAATAAAACATAATAACATAATTCTCACGACGTTTCGGACACAACGCAAGCAGCCGTCCTCAGGTGAAGAGTCTGAATGACACGTCCTGAAGCCCAGGACGTGTCATTCAGACTCTGTCTCCTCGACAGACCTGTTCTTCACCTGAGGATGGCTGCTGAAAGAACCAAGAAGATGGCCTGGGTTGTATGCCTTGCCAATCAATGGGTTGTGCACCTCACCATTTCCCGCATCGTATACCACCACGTGTTACACTAGCAGCGTTACGTACCGTGTAGTGGTGGCTGGGTTCTATGTACAGCAGAGAATGTGAATGTGGTGATTCCAGCGCTAAACCGCCTTTGCAGGAGGTTCGCGGTCCGAATCCGACAGCCCCTGGTTCGTTTTGCGGGTGTACACATCGTGAGGCACGTGCTGCCTGCTGCACAGTGGACGTTTAAAAATCCCGTGACATCATTGGAACCTCATTTGCCAGTAAAAAATATGATAATTGGTTTGTGCACATTATCAGAGTTATGTGGTTTTTTTTGCATTATGGCTGCAGGTATTGTGGTCTATGTAAACATGACTCCTTGTAAAAAAGGTGTCAGTTTTGTTGCCAGATAGAAGGGTAAAAAAATAATTATCATCCCGTGACATCTTTTGAAGAGTGGGCCATACGTTGTGCGCTGGCGTCATCGTCAACATTTGCCAAATTTTCAAAAAGGATCACAAATTTCTCAATTGGGATTACACGCAGCAATCACCACCCCCACTGGCAGACGGATTCCTACTTAGTAGGCTGCTTCTGAGTCACTTTTTGCCATAGAGGGACAGCTGCTATGGAGGGGTTCCCCTTCTAATGTTTTAGCGGAGATGGAAGGCATTTTGTTATTAAATAATTATTAAATTGGCACACCTATTGGGAGCAAAGCAAGGTTTGCTCATATCTGAAGTGTGCTTGTATCAGAAGTTGCTCTTGAACTCCCTCCACCAGTGTAATGTTTGATGTTGCTTATACCAGAACTGTGCTTATATAAAGTGTGCTTGTATCCAGTTTCTCCTGTATCAATATTTGTATTGCAAAAAATACGGTCTAACAACAACAACAACAACCTTGTCGATCATGAAATATGGATTGTAATAATGTGCTCCGAGCTGAACCCACCACGTAACCAGAGCGTGGATCCACAGTCAGGCACCGATGAGCTGGTCGTGAGGGCCCATAATGGGGTCCACCTCACTCAGGCCAGCCGTGTGTGACTGATGGAGAGGCAGAGGTCGCAAACGGGTTTTGATTCCTTACCCGTACCCGGCCGCACCAGGGTCGCAAACGGCTACCCGTACCCGTACCCGGCCGGGTACGGGTAGCCGGGTATCGGGTAGGGTACGGGTATCGGGTACCCGGTTGCGACCTCTGTGGAGAGATGGCGGTGGGGGTTCCCCAGTCTTCAACATCACATCCGCTGCTACAAATGTAACACATTGCAGCGTCAGCACTACGCGTGGGACACGGAGTGTTCCTTGTCCGATACAGCAGCCGCCATTTGCCACCACCAAGTGGCGGTGACGTCACCACAGCGCTTGTGCCAGGCTGGGTGCACTGCCACGGTGGAAACACCCGTGCGTCATCGAAACCGCAGAAAACTTTTGCAGTAACGTTCATGCTCGTGCTGTTGATGTACCCTTTAACATGGTGCTGTACGAATACAATATTTATTTAATTTATACTAGTTGGAACCTCCTGGTTACACCAGCCCACAGGGGATTATTGTGTCCGTCCGTCCGTCGTCGTGCAGGGAGGGGCTGGGTGGAGAGGGAGGGGCTGGGGAGGGAGGGGCTGGGTGGGGAGGGGCTGGGTGGGGAGGGGCTGGGGGGGGGTGGGAGGGGTGGGGCTGGGTGGGGAGGGGCTGGTCACCCCGTGGTGCCCTTATAAAACTCAACGTTTCACCTACTCACGCCGGCTTGAGCCCGCCCTCACAGTCGGGCATATTTGCGGAATACACCACGCCGCCGTTGACCCTGGCCATTGACCGAGCAACCAAACGTTCCTACCAGCTCCCTCCGCGGGAATGTGTTTGTTGTTGACTAATTCAGAAATAAGTGCTTACAATTTGTGTTGTTTTCAGAGTACTTTGAACAAGAGTTTGAACTCTTTCCAGAGGACATCCCTTGCTCTGCAGGTTGGGACTGGCGATCACATTCACACTGCATAGCTGCTCCAGTGAAATGAGACTAATTCACCACGTAGAATATTTCACTTGAGTTTGATCACAGACACAAATTGATCCAGCTCATGAAATAATATCTGTTGATGGTTATTGTTGATTGTAATTTGCGTGTGCGTGACCCGCATGGACACATGCGTACTTGTGACATGCTTATCCACATGTGCACTTAACGCACTTGCAAAATAGTCAAAATAATTGTGTTCAATGTTTTGTGTGTGTGAATCCTAGAGTGCGATTACAGAAGCCATTGACAAATTGGACATTGCCCAGAGTCTCATCAATAACAATGCCTCAGAGGTTATCATTGGGGTAAGTTGTTACGTTAAAGTGCCATGTGTATCACGTGATTTTTAACGCGGATTGTTAAAATAAAAGTTTCCTTCGAGAAAATGCGTTTGGGGAATATTCATCAATTCAGTCGGTCAACTTTGCGCGAGGTCCATTGAGTAAGGAAAATCGTTTTCGATTGCTTTAGTTTTGTAGGAATGATTCGTGGTGTACAGCCAAGTAATTTGAGTTGCAAGCCTCGTGGATGCATTGCTAACAAATGAGACCTTTACGAACAAAATGTTTAGGTAAAGCACCTTGCGGAAAATTTACATGGACCTTTTTCAGCAATCGTAACACTTTGCAATATTGGCCTTTTTCTAAAGGAAATGAAGACCTATATGGAGACTATAATAGGATACTTCGAGAGTTACGTTACTTGGACAAAGTTTTCCGTGAGTACATGAAAGCTGAATCGTCAATACAATGCACACCTCTTAGTAGCCCACTGACTTGACTTATTATGTGCATTCTTAATCACGAACATATATCTCTCGTGAAACTGGGGACATTTAAAGTAAGTTTAGAAGCTGGAGTCGGGTGTAATCGAAGTTGATTTAATTGCAACTTAATTGAATTGAAAGGTGTGGCACAGATACCCACGTTTGCATACCAGCGCTGTGTATAGGTTCTTTTGTAGACGTGTGTAATGTGAGGGTATATCCGGGTGGTTGATTGATCACACCTCGTTATGATGATTGGCTCTACCGGCCCAGGCCCATAGCCAATGGGGAGAGGTCTAGGGGCGTGGCCCTGAAGTAATGGGAAGGTGACACCTGGGAGGAGATGATTGGCCCTGCTGGCTTTGGCCACAGCCAATGGGGGGACGGGTCAGGGGCGTGGTCCTGGGACCGTAGGATGGAATCTGGAAGATTCCAGGGAGGTTACCCAGGACTGGTTGAAAGGCACCACGTGACCCAGGGATTTAAAGGGGTGGAGACGGGCAACACGTGGTCAGATTTGGAACGAAGGGTGACGCCACGCTGGAGCGGGGTCCAGGCCTGCCACGTGGCAGCAAGAGTCTCTCTCTCTCCCTCCCTCTCACGCTGTCTGTCAACAGCGTGAAGGAGTAAGACAGTAGTGGAATTTATATGAAGAGATCTGTGAACGAAAGAGAAATAAAGACCCTGATTCCAGAAGTCGCTTCCACCACCTTTATTACACGTGCATGTGCAGCCCATTTGTATTGGATGTCCTGCAGTTGACGCCTTCAACGTTTTCCACGGCCTTGTGGCAGACCAGGTAGAGGCTTTCTAGCGAGTGTCGCTCGCTTGATAATTGGTGTTTTACCCTTCTATCTGGCAACAAAACTGACACCTTTTTTACAAGGAGTCATGTTTGCATAAACCACAATACCTGCAGCCATAATGCAAATAAAAAACACAACTCTGATAATGTATGTGCACTGTCCTTAAAGTTGATTGGTCCACACCCGAGACAGCTTTCCTTAGAGCCCAGTCTCACATGGTGTTGGACCAGATGACGCCAAAAGGCGCACAACTCAAAGACAATGCACCATCAGAGTATGAGAGCTCGGGTCAAGCATTTACACCATTGGAACCTCATTTTACTGGCAAATGAGGTTCCAGTGGTGTCGCTCGCTTGTTAGGAGCCGCCACTCTAACTGTCCCCAGACCTGTGCCCGGGTGCTGTGCTGTTGAGCCCGAATACAAGACGCAGGTCGATGTTGCACAAATTGCACGTCTGGTTTTTCTGGTCTCTTCCACCGATACAACTGGTGCCGTTCATTACTCAGACCCTTAAACACGTTCCAGAAAAGTGTCTTATAAATCATCGCTTTGGCAACACCTGTACCAAATGTGGGATTTTTGCACACAGTGTTGGTGTACGGTGTTTTTTTCTGCAATATTTTGCTGTCTTTTCTTGGATTTTCTGTTTGCACTCGGTCACATAGTCACTTTAAGATGTTTTCTTGTTCATGTTTTTGTTTTTTGTTTGTTGCGGTTGCACCCGATTCAAGAGCCGAATAGCTCACAGGGCTCTACCTAATACATGAACTTGACATGTGAGTTGGTTGAATGTGGCGAGCTCTAAGACCTCTCAGACGGAAATCGATTTGTGTGTCCGCTAAGTTCCTCCACTCTTTTGTGCAGATTTCCAACAAGGTGGGCGCCTGCAAGCCCCTCTCCAACCTGGTTGACTCTGTAGACATCATTGTGTGCAGCTACGTGATGGACTCGCTGGTGAGAGGAGACGCTTCTGAGTTGTGTACCAGAGAGTAGCATTTGGCACAAGGGTTCTTCCTGCATTGGGACATTTTCTGAATGATAAATAATGATACTTTTTGGAGGAAGCTAGATTATTTCCTGCGGTTAGCACACTGCGCTACCAACCCGGTGACCCAAGTTCGATTCCCGCTTACAGACAACATCGGTGACGACTATCTGAACTGGTCCCGGACCTCCCGTTGGTCAACTCAGCCTTAAATGCATGCCATCAGCACTGGGAAGACAAAGGTGGCCTAGGCATGGTGTTGGCCACCCACCCCCTCTCGTGTATGTCATGCTAGCCTTAATAGGGGCTCGCAAATAGCACTTGCCCCGACAGTGCGGTCAACGCTACTGTGTTTGCCTCGTCTCTTTTCTTTCAGAACGTGTTTTGGTTTGGCCTCGGTTGGGCGACGGTGTTTCTAGTCCCGAGCATCATTTTTGCCATGAGGCTGGCAAAAAACTACCGGCGAATGGACACCGAGGACATGCATGATGAGTGAGTGCAGTGTGAAATCTGCTCTGCCGTGTACGTCCGAATACATCGGCTTAAATGGTATCATCAGGGGGTCCATGTAGATCAGTGGTTCTTAACCTTTTTGGAGGTACCGAACCCCACCAGTTTCATATGCGCATTCACCGAACCCTTCTTAATTGGAAAAATAAAATATGATTTTTTCAAATTCAAAACATAGGTATATGTTTTACTCGTGCACAATCATGAGTCAGGTGTGTGTCTTAATCTCCGCCGAACCCCTGAGACTGACTCACCGAACCCCTGGGGTTCGGTCGAACCCAGGTTAAGAACCACTGATGTAGATTTAAACAATGTAGCGTACATTTTCTTGGTTCTTTCGGTAAAGTCACGTCGAAGGGAAATAATAAAATAAATATAAAACTAGTAAATTCTCACGTTTCGAATGCAACACAAGCAATCGTCATCAGGTGTGAAATCCACGGCAAGAAAATTTGAAAAAAGTGTCGGTTGTTTTTCCTAACTTTTTTCAAATGTTCTTGCTGTGGACTTCACACCTGATGACGCTCGCTGCTTGTGTTGCAGTGGAAACGTCGTGAGAATTTTTATTGTTTTATATTAATATTATTTTATTATTTCCCTTCTACGTGACTTCACCGAAAGAACCAAGAATATGAATCCCTGCAGTCACGAAAGCTTTAAATCGAGAATTATTTTATTATGTTTTATTTTTATTATTTTATTATTTCCCTTCTACGTGACTTTACCGAAAGAACCAAGAAGATGAATCCCTGCAGTCACGAAAGCTTTAAATCGAGAATTATTTTATTATGTTTTATTTTTATTATCTTGTTATTTCCCTTCTACGTGACTTTACCGAAAGAACCAAAAATATGAATCCCTGCAGTCACGAAAGCTTTCAATCGAAATGTAGCGTACCTTACATTTTCGGTGACTGGGCGAGGTGTTTCAAGGGGCATTGACACAGGCGGCTTGGCCTACGCACGGCACGGCTGAAAGTAGCGCGCGTCAGCTGGAGATGTGGACGTCACCTTCACCCACTGGAGATGTCAACGCAGCAACACGGATTGACCCCTGCGGTTGGCCTGGAACCCTGCTTGTCCACTGTGATCTCATGCCTGCCCTGTCTCGCTTTTTTCCGCCTTTTGCAGTGCTTCAGTCACGAGGATCTGGAATTTAGCCTTCTGATCGCCATTCCTACTTTTGAAGTCGTGTTAGTTTGTTTGATGGTTCCACTTTGGAATGTTTTGCCCGTTCTTTTTTGTTGTGAAATTCTACACGCCTTTCTCATCGCAACTGCACACTTTTGTTTGTTAGCAAATGTACAATTCATCTTCTTGGTTCTTTCGGCAAAGTCACGTAGAAGGGAAGTAATAAAATAATAACAATAAAACGTAATAAAATAATTCTCAAGACGTTTTTTATTACTTCCCTTCTACGTGACTTTACCGAAAGAACCAAGAAGATGAATCCCTGCAGTCACGAAAGCTTTAAATCGAAATGTACAATTGTTGTGAGCCTCTTTTCTCAGTTTACCATCCGCGCTAATAACGCCACCCTGCTGCTCTGCCATGCAGTATGCGATGTGATGACAATAACACACGTGCAGCGCTACAGAAGTTCACGCTGTTTACCGTTTGGCTGTGGGAGTTTTACCACGTTACGAATTTCAATGCTGTGGGGTTTTTTCCTCTGCATATCAGGCCATTGTCTAGTAAGAATGAATCTACGAGTATTTAATGACTACGAGATGCTCATTGAGAAGGGTGCAACGAGCTCTAATGTCGGTGACGTCATATTTGAGGGGGGGGGGGGGTCTGACTTTTTGTGACGCCGTGTGACGATGGAGGGGGGGGGGGTTCTTGACGGTGCGTGGAGAAACATCGCCGTGGTTATTTTAATTAACGGAACGAGAATGTTCAACGGTTTCAAAGCCACGGAATAAAATTGCGCGTCAGCTGTTTGTTGGTGGGTGCCTGCGCCGTGTTCTCTGTGGGCAATGAAGCGTTCGGTCTACGCACGACGTCTTAAAAACATCTTCTTGGTTCTTTCGGTAAAGTCACGTAGAAGGGAAATAATAAAATAATAATAAAACATAATAAAATAATAAACATGAAACATAATAAAATAATAAAAATAAACATAACATTTCGATTTAAAGCTTTCGTGACTGCAGGGATTCATCTTGGTTCTTTCGGTAAAGTCACGTAGAATGGAGATAATAAAATAATAAAAATTAAACATAATAAAATAATTCTCACGCCGTTTCGGCCACAACACAAGCAGCCGTCCGCAGGTAATGAACAGCGTCTTAGAGTAGCGGCATCTCTTCAGCAAACTCCGGGATAAGGAGGCTCAGCTAATCGAGTCTCTCACCTTTCTGAAGAGATGCCGCCACTCTAAGACCTGTTCTTCACCTGAGGACGGCTGCTTGCGTTGTGGCTGAAACGTCGCGATAATTATATATTATTATTATTTTATTATTTCCCTTCTACGTGACTTCACCGAAAGAACCAAGAAGATGAATCCCTGCAGTCACGAAAGCGTTAAATCGAAATTTAGTCTTAAAAACACTGAACATTCCCCTCGAAAACAAAACGCTTTCACGACACCATATCAAGCTTCCATAAGAAGAATACAAACTCCCTAAATTTTGTTTTTAATAATGCAATGACCACACTGGGAAGACTGAAACAATAAAAACTGTATTTCTTTAGACACAAACATTGTTTCCCAGCTACGCTCCATTTAGAGTTGGTAATGGTTACCATAATGTCTTAATTTGATGACTGCGATATTGTTTATCATTGTGCCTCTGTAGAGGTGTAATTGTGCATGGCCACGGATGTAGAGGTGTAATTGTGCATGGCCACGGATGGCTAACAAACACAAGGGGCGGGGTTAGGGCCGTACACAGGGGGGGTGCTCACACCGACGTCCGCACCTGCATCCCCCACGGGCCCCTCCCGGGGGCCGAGTCCTATAAAAGGTGATGAGCCGGAGGGCTCGAGGTGGGAGCTCAGCTTTAACCAGAGAAGAAGGAAGACCTGCTAGAATAGGCCCCAGAGCTCCCCTGGCTCGCTGTCCTTATAAGGGCCGACCAGGGCAAGCCGGTGGCGTGGCCCCGAGAGCCCAGACCGACGAGCAGGTCTGGAGACTCAGGGTGCCGGGATCCCAGCTTGACCAGGGCTGGGATAGATAGCCTCCCCTAGCTCCGTAGTGGAGGACTTGGGCATAGGTTAGCGGGGTTAGCTGTTGTGTATCCCTGTAGCCAAGTGACCCGTAATTACTGTGTATGCACAAGTTGGTGTAATAAACAAGTGTGCCTCCGATCCTGTCGTCAAGCCTCCTACATACTTACTACATCTGGCGTCAGAAGTAAAACGTTCAACGATGGACACACGAGGGACGACACGTACCAGGGAGTCGGAGATAGAAGACGCCACGGCCGAATCACCACCAGAGATGGCCGGGGTCGGATCGGAGCAGCCAGGGCCGAGTACGCCCGCGCTGCTACGACAGGAAGGAGGGGATGCGTCGGCCGAAGGACTCCGGCTGACTCACTCCCGCCTGGCGGAGTTGCTCTACGCCGCGGCCGCCGCGTTGGAGGAGATCACGCGGCTGGGGGCTGGAGGAGCAGCGCGGGTCGACGACGGCAGCCGGCGCGGGGCGACGTTTCCTGCCACCCCGACGCGGCTCGCGGTTAAATTTCCCGCCATCACTACAGTGCGAGCAGAGGGCGGGGCCGGCCCGCGTCAGGTGACTGCTGAGCGCCAAGCACAAGCCGTGACATCATCAACACCGGCCAGCACGTCAACATCAGAGCGACCGGCGATGCCATGCTCACAGCCCGCCCACACTGTATCATCTGCTGGGAGCGACGGAGAGCGATCTGCAGCCACGGACGTCGCGTTACAGCAGCGTCTGCCGCCTCTCAAAGAATTCGTGGGCGCGGACGGAGACTGGGGCGGCTTCAAGAGGCGGTTCATCGCTCATCAAGAGATGGCGAACTGGTCGGACGCCGAGGCTCTACGCGCGCTGCCGGCGATGCTGGACAACGACGTCCTGGCTACCCTCACCTCGGCGCCTAAGGAAAAGCGCGCCACTCTGCACCTGGCGCTGCAGCTGCTGTCAGCCGTCTATGGGCCGCCTTCGGACTGCAGGCAGCTGTTCCACGATCGGCATCGGGGCGCCAACGAATCGCCCCTGGCCTTCCGGACGGCTCTCCTGGCCCTGGCGAAGGCTGCTTTTCCACGGATGGACGAGGAAGGAGTGGATGCCATGGTGGCTGAGAAGCTGCTGCTACTCGCTGATGAGCTGGACGTCAACGTCCTGGCTCAAGACGACGCAGAGATGTCGTCCCTGCTGGTCGCGCGCCACATCCACGGGGGCTTGCGGTCCCTACGTCGAAAGGCGGCCAAGGGGGCGGCCGGCCATGCCATGGCGGCCACCGCCCTCCCATCGGAGGAGGTCTGCGGGGTTGAGCGGCGAGGGGAATGGAGATCGGCGGCACCACAGGCTCGGAATGGACCGAGCCGCCAGGAGCAGCCCAGGCCATCTGGGGCGCTCACACGCTGCTACAACTGTGGCCTACAAGGCCACGTTGCGTCAGGATGCCGGGCTCCCCGTCAGCGCGGGGCGACACCTCGTCAGGACGCCACGCCGTCTCCTCCCAAGCTCCAGCAGAGAAATACGGCGAGTCGTGGCACCTCACACGTTTGGCCCATGCACACATCCGACACACACTCGCGCGCTCAACTAAACAGGGCTCGAAAATCGCCGTCCGTCGCGCGCGATTGTTCTGAAATGCGGCGAGCGCTCCAACCGGGTCAGTGGTCGGAGCTCGCCCATCGTGTCGTTGCTGCGTCGGCGGGATCATCGGTTGTGGTCGGTCATATTGATGGGGTAGAGGTGCGGATTTTAATTGACACAGGGGCATCGGCGACCATTATATCTGATTTGATTTATAACATCCTTCCCGTTCAAAGCCGTCCCTTGCTCCCCGCTGACATGCCATGCTATGCTGCTAACGGGGGCTCGCTGGCCATCATTGGGCAAATCCGCGCCAAAATTTGCATTGGAGACATTAAATTATCCGGCCCTGTTTTGGTTTCCTCCTCACTGGCGGTTCCGTGCCTGTTGGGGACGGATTTCTTGGCCAAAATGCCCATTCGTATCTTGATCGACCAGGGGTGCATCGAGCTCCCGTCGGGCCGACGTGTTACATTTTTGTCTTCCCCCGCCACGGAGCGTCGGGCGTTTGCGACCATGCAGGCGCTCGTGGCAAAAACTGTGCGCGTACCCCCGGGGGCTCAGATGCTCGTCCCTCTTAGGTTGCGTCGGCCGTTTGCTGAGGGGGTTGCGGATCGGGGGGTCTTGTTGGGACCATCTCGAGCCGGGGTCAATGGACCCGATTTGATAGCGGCTCAGACCATGGTGAAAGGGGATGGGGACCCCTTCATTGCAGTCCTTAATGTGGGATCGCGAAGGGCCGTGGTTCCTCAAGGGACCGTGCTTGCACACGCAACACCGGCACCCTATGAGGAACCTCTCGTGGGTCAGGTGAGCACCGATGCTCCGTCGTCACCACATTCTGACTGTGATGACGGATGGCTGGATGCGCTTTGCGCGGGATCAGTGGACCTGTCCGACTCACAGCGTGAGAGCCTGCGAGTTCTCCTGAAGGAGTTTGCCGACGTTTTTAGTCGACACAAATTTGATATTGGTTGTACTAAATTGCTGCGACACCATATTGACACGGGTGACAGCGCGCCAATCCGCCAAAATACCTTTCGGTTGAGTCCCGCCGAAAAGGATCATGTCAAATCGGCCGTTGACGACATGCTAGCCACCGATATCATATCTCCTTCCAACAGCCCGTGGGGCGCACTGATCGTTTTGGTGAAAAAACACGACGGCTCACTGCGGTTTTGTGTCGACTTTCGCCGGTTGAACAAAATTTCAGTAGCCGACGCGTACCCGCTTCCTCTAATGGATGAGTCGCTTGATGCCTTGGCGGGGGCGCGATTCTTTTCCACCCTGGATTTACTTTCTGGATTCTGGCAGCTTCCTCTGGATGACGAATCTAAACCTAAGACGGCTTTCCGTACACCGCACGGCCTTTTCCAATTTAACCGCTTGCCGATGGGCTTACATTCTGCGCCGGCAACTTTTCAGTGGTTAATGGAACTGGTCTTGGCGGGCTTACAATAGGATTCGTGTTTAATTTACTTGGACGATGTCATCGTCTTTAGCAAAACATCGGAGCTGAAACACACGTGGCAAGGTACATGTGGAATTGAGCATCGGGCTTGCATTTCTTTTTGACAGAGGCATAACAACTACAAAGTCGTTTTGATCTCACAAACGGCTTACCCATAACACGTGGGTTATCGATGTATTAAATTAAACCCCCCAAAAAATGTCATCGGAGTGTTGAGCAGACTTCAGTACGAACACAGCCATCTGAATTCAATTCCCAGAACGGTGTTAGACCAAAGGACGCCATTTTGTCTCTGGTGTGGACCAATCAGTTTAAAAAACAATGCATCTATTATAATCAGAGCCTGTTTTTTGTTTGCATTCTGACCACAAGCATTGTGGTTAATGCAGTGACATGATTCCTTGTAAAAGGTTTCAGTTTGGTGTTTTAACATCTTAGCACGGCTGGTTTTGTTGCCAGAAAAAAGGGGAAACCCTATTCTCGATGTATTTAACCATCGATTCCCGTGGAGTTAGACACCACTAAAAGCCCATCCCGAATTGAATCGCAATGCTGCGCAGGAGAACAATTATTGTCCAACCACATATTTGATTACAGGTGCTTTAAACGTCACCCAGAGTGGCACAGTATGGACTCTTCTCTTACTTTCGGCCCATGTTATCTGCAATCCCCTCGGGTAATCTGCGGGTAACTGAATTCCATTTATAGCAAGACCCGTGGATGAGAGCACCATTGACAAGAAAAGTTTAGCTTTTTGGAATAAAATTGCAATAGAACGCATTTTGACTGCTTGTGTTGCGGTTATTGCAAACATGATGCCTTGTATAAAGGTGTCAGTTTTTGTAACAGTTGAAAGGGTAAAAACCTATCACTACACGTTATTAGTAGTTTCTCCTGCACAGTGTCCATGCTGCAGCCTCTGCCCCTTCAGAAGTACTCGAACTTAATGTATTCTGAAGGCTTCCTTGTCTTGTTTATTTACAGAAGAACCAAAATGCATGGTGGATATGAAGCAACATGTGGATTTCCCCCATAGTGTTGCACTGAGAATAGGGTCTCATTTGAGGTTGATGCCAAAGAATTACAATTATTATAGAACAAAAATGAAAGGTCATTGTAAGATCTCGGCTACATTTTGCCGTTGACAATGGTACACTCGATCGGAGCTGAAACACACGTGGCAAGGTGCATGTGGAATTGAGCATCGGGCTTGCATTTATTTTTGACAGAGGCATAACAACTACAAAGTCGTTTTGATCTCACAAACGGCTTACCCATAACACGTGGGTTATCGATGTGTAACGGGTTCCGGAGACACTTGTAGATGTAACTTCTTTATTACGATTCAACACTCCAACTCTCCAACACTCCAACTCTCCAACTCTCCAACAGTCCTGATACTCTGTTACAGCCTAGGTACACAGCCTAGGTACACAGCCTAGGTACACAGCCTAGATACTCTACTCTGGCTACGCTCTGGAACTCGCCCTCACAAGGTCGTAGAGTCGGGAGTTCCAGAGTCCCACCACTGGCTCTCACAGCATCCCAGGGTCCTCCGATGGCTGGTCTTGGGTCTTGGGTCTTGAGCTACGACTGGCCCTGATCGTCCAGGGAGCTCCGCTTTTATGCCCAGTCCCCAACGAGGGGTGGGGCCGTGTGCGCCCCCAGATATCCCACAGAGCACACACAGCCCCCCCTTTGGCGGCGCCAAGGGGATTAAGCGCCTGGGAACTCAACGCCTGACGCCAAGAGGCTTAAGTGTCTGACCAGCCTGGGAACTCACGCCTGGTGCCAAGAGGCTTAAGCGTCTGGACCCGCCTGGGGTCCCAGAGCCCCCAGCAGCCCCTCCCTTCTTATGTCACTACATTACCCCCCTCTACGTAGCCTCCAGCCGTCCCGACTGTCAATAATTAGAAAGTTTAAATTAACGAAAGGGAGAGAGAGAAAAAAAATACGCGAGCCTCAACAGGAAAAGAAAAGAGAACAAGAAAGCAACCATAAATACCATAACCAACCTGTACAACTTTACACTATATACAAGCATCAATCAACAAAAAGGTGAAGCAATGACACGTGAACAAACGACCCGCGGCACACCTAGCCCTCCTCGGGATCCGCATAGAAAATGGGGAATTAACAACAACAAATATACAGATTCCGACGCGTTGGATGCACAACCACCGCATGGATGGCAGGGTTCCACACCACCCTGCCAACCTCCCATCCGTCAGGTGGAGAGAAGGCGAAGACCAACATGTCGAGCATCCCTCTACACACACTAATCTGGACGTCTGTCTACGTCCCGGGTCGAGAAGTCGTACTTCAGGGCCGACCCATGTACTGGGCAAAGAAGTCGCATTTCAGGGCTGCTCCAGTATCTACATTTAAAAATATATATATAAAATTGACATGACACGAACAAATCTGCCTGCTCCTGTCCATAAATGGTGGCCGCACGCACGAACCGCATCTCCAAAAGGCATCCCGTGCTTGCGTCCCAGCAGCCCTCAATGAGGACCACCACCGACATTACATGTCAACCGTTAGCACCCCCCGCCTTTCCAATGTGGTGCCTCCATCCTAAAACTGTGCACGTCGGCCATATCGGGGGGGAATTTCCGTGTTACCACCCCACCGCCTTTCCGACGCGGCATCACAACCAGTAGCACGCGTCGGCCATATCGGGGGGCTTCAACCCAGTCTCTCTCCAAGACTCGCATCGCAGCATATAGCTGTACCGACCGAGCTGAGACGACCCAGTCTCTCTCCAAGACTCGCATCGCAGCATATAGCTGTACCGACCGAGCTGAGACCCAATCTCTCTCCAAGACTCGCATCGCAGCATATAGCCGTACCGACCGAGCTGAGACCCAATCTCTCTCCAAGACTCGCATCGCAGCATATAGCTGTACCGACCGAGCTGAGACCCAATCTCTCTCCAAGACTCGCATCGCAGCATATAGCTGTACCGACCGAGCTGAGACCCAATCTCTCTCCAAGACTCGCATCGCAGCATATAGCTGTACCGACCGAGCTGAGATGACCCATCGTTCACTCCCTGCACAACATGCACCCTAACAACTGAGGGATACAGTCCCAACGTAACGGGACAACTACACCTGAACACCACGAATCTCCAGCCCACTGTTTCAACGCGCCTCGGAGTGTTTCAATCTCCGGGCCGTCAGGGCGAGCCTACTGCTCCAGACGCACTACGGAGGGTCTCAACCTCCGGGCCGTCAGGTCAAGCCGTCAGCTACTCCATGACGGGACCACACTCTCCGAGCCATGTGAGCGCACAGCCCACTAGGCTAGACATGCCACGGAGTGTTTCAATCTCCGGGCTGTCAGGTCAAGCCGTCAGCCATAGCATGACCGGACCACACTCTCCGAGCCATGTGAGCACACAGCCCACTAGGCTAGACATGCCACGGAGTGTCTCTATCTCCGGGCTGTCAGGTCAAGCCGTCAGCCATAGCATGACGGGACCACAACTCTCGTGTTAGATACGCAACACCCGCTGGGCCATCCTGGTCAGGATCTGCACCCCAAGATATTTGAGAGCCAGCATGACAATTCCAAATCCTTGGCAGCATGTCACCATCTCAAGATAAATGCCCCATACAGTCTATACATCGTTAACAATGACAGCACAAGCTATACATTAACAATCACGAACAAAGCTCAATACAAACCATACATTGTTAACAATCACAAGCAAAGTTTCGCACACATTGACAACACTCACGAGCGAAGCTCCACACAGTTTACGCAACAACAATCACGACTCCCCGACGACAACGAAGAGAATGTCAACAAAAAAATCATTAATCCGGAGCGTGTAAATGTACGAAATTTTAGGGGCCTGGTCTCCCGACCTCCAAGCTTTGGTCAGAGCAGCAAAGGCGGCGACCAGCGTGTCGGTCGATGTGCCAGGCCTGGCGCCGGTTACAGTAAGAATGGCGTCCTCACTGTCCGGTCGCAGCGCTGATGACGCGGTATGCTAGGTTGCAGACAGCTGTCACCCGGCGGTGAGGGACGCAGCGCTGATGACGCGGCATTGTTCGGTTGGACAGTGCTGAGCCCAGAAGTGATGTCACTTCCAGCGGCCATTGCTCCCCCGGCAGAAGTGACGACACACCCGGATGTATTTGCGGTGGGAACGGCTGCCATCTTTGTGTTGGAGCCGGCAGAATGGCGCGGCCGCTGCGCCGCCTCTCTCCCTCCTGTCTCCGCCTGTGAGCGACGCATGTCGTCCAGGATGGAGACGGTGGCGTGGAGCAGCTCAGTGAGGCGAAGCAGCGCCTCCTCCATCGCTGCTCCCGACGCTGGAGAGGGGACGGTCGGCGGAGCAGACAGCTGTTCAGCCGGCGGTGCAGCGTCGCTGTCAGCCGGCGTTGGCCGCCCCATCGCTGCTTGTTCCTCGACATCGCCGTCAGGACTGAAGGTACGTGGCTTACTTCTTGTCTCCATAGCCACTTCTGACGCCAAATGTAACGGGTTCCGGAGACACTTCTAGAGGTAACTTCTTTATTACAACACAACACTCCAACAGTCCTGATACTCTGTTACAGCCTAGGTACACAGCCTAGGTACACAGCCTAGATACTCTACTCTGGCTACGCTCTGGAACTCGCCCTCACAAGGTCGTAGAGTCGGGAGTTCCAGAGTCCCACCACTGGCTCTCACAGCATCCCAGGGTCTTCAGATGGCTGGTCATGGGTCTTGGGTCTTGAGTTACAACTCGCCCCGATCGTCCAGGGAGCTCCCCTTTTTATGTCTAGTCCAACGAGGGGTGGGGCCGTGTGCGCCACCAGACATCCCACAGAGCACACACAGCCCCCCCCCCCCCCGTTGGCGGCACCAAAAGGCTTAAGCGCCTGGGAACCCAACGCCTGGCGCCCAGAGGCTTAAGCGTCTGGACCCCCTGGGAACCCAGCGCCTGGCGCCCAGAGGCTTAAGCGTCTGGACTCGCCTGGGAACCCAGAGCCCCCAGCAGCCCCTCCCTTCTTATGTCACTACAGATACACTGATACGCATTTCTAAATAATCTCAACTCGCAAAACCCATCCATCCAGTTCACCATGGAAGTGGAAGCTGACATAACGTTACCATTTCTAGATATTCTGCTCGGACGGGGTAGAAATGATAAAATAACATACTGACGCCTATCTGAATGCAGTCACACCATCACACCGCACAGAATACTGCTCTTATCAAGACACTCATTCATTGAGCTAAAAAAGTATCAGATGGTGACAGTCTGAGAAGTGAAATTTAATATGTTAAGGAAGCGCTGCAAATGAAAGGCTACAATGATGCACAAATCAACAAAGCATTGAATACCAAAACCAAATCAAGTAATTCAAACAATCAAAATACCGTACATTGCGGGAGTAACTGATAAACTAGCCAGATGTTTTGAAAAACAAAACATTCGAGTCATTTGTATCTGGTACAAAAGATGTATTACCGAAGCTATCAACAGAAGGTGTGTTCAGGATCAACTGCACGTGTGGTAAATGTTATGTTGGGCAAACAGGACGAATGATCAGCACGAGACTAAAAGAACATCAGAGAAATATTAAATTCTCCCAAATGCAACTGTCAGCAGTAGCAGAACATGCGTGTCAACCAGGACACTCAATTGATTTTGATGTTTAAGTGTTGTGCAAAACTAGCTACTACTGGCCAAGACTATGAGAGAATCTATAGAAATTTATAGAATTAAAAAAACTTTAACCATTCGGATAGCTACCGTATTAGTGCTGCGTAGAAGCGAATAATCAAAGAAATAAATATTTAAATGCATGCCTACAAAGATCAGCGTATTTCAAAAGGGATTACCATTGGTAGGGCTATTTTAATAAACACAATAGACAGGAAGGACAAGATCAAAGGGCTCGCATAATGCACACGCATAATATACATTACCTCACAGAGGTCGCAAACGGGTTTTGATTCCTTACCCGTACCCGTACCCGGCCGCACCAGAGTCGCAAACGGGTACCCGTACCCGGCCGTACCCGTACCCTACCCATACCAGGCCGGGTACGGGTAGGTACGGGTATCGGGTACCTGATTGCGACCACTGGGATGAAGCCATGTTGCAGGCGTGGGTGGGTTGATTCTAGAGAAGAGACAAGACGTTGGGAAATGAGTGACAGTTACCAGCGACTCACAGTCTACCCGTACCCGTACCCGGCCGCACCAGGGTCGCAAACGGGTAGCCGGGTATCGGGTAGGGTACGGGTACCCGGTTGCGACCTCTGTTACCTCAGTAATGCCCCCCCCCCCACCCACATTGTGCAAGAGCGCAGAAGGGTGGTCAACACATATACGCCTCTATATAAGGAACGAAACAGTAAGACTTCTCCACAAATCTGGCTGTCGCCTGATGAAGCTCGTTGTAATTACTGGCGAAACGTCATACTCAGATTGTTAATGTTGTGGCTTGGCTCTCCAACACACCGGTGTGCTGTACTAGTGACGAATTGGCATGTTCTGTTTACGTGACAGCCATTACTAGTTGGCTGTGTCGGGTGGTGGCTGGTTTTAACAACACAATTTTTGATGGAGTTAAATAGTGATTTGTGATCGTGGGCGATTGAGGCAGACTCCATCTCCTCAGCAACCCGCGACCACCCTTCCTTGCAGCACCTCACGGCTCTCCAAACCTCCGAGTGAAGGCTGCGGTAAGCCTCCTCATTCTCCGACGTGGGATACTGAAGCCGATGAGAGTGGGCCTGTCGCCTTTTTCTCAGCCAGCTTGAACACCTCCTCTGTCAGCCAGGGTCTTTGGGGGGTCTGGACCGCTTACCCAAAGCAGCCATTGCAGCTGCAAGAGCCACAGTCCTAAACCTCGCCCATTTCCCCTCGACATCTGGAGGAGTGGGGGACGATGCTAACCCCAGCCGCAGGCGATGATTAAATTCTATCTTACAACTTTCATCAGCTATCTGAGACCAGGCCACCTTGGGTGTGAATGGGGTCCTGGGTGTGCACCCACCACCGGAGTGAAATAATGGCAGGCGCATCTTACAGATGACTAGTCAATGGTCAGTGGGCAGATCAGCTCCACAGTAGGTCCCGGTGTCAAGGACATGGGCCCGCATCCACTGTTCCGTCACTATGTAGTCCAGCAGATGTTCTTGCTTGGACCCGGCATGCATCCATGATGCTGTGTGGATGTGTCGATGCCGGAACAGCGTGTTGGTAATTACAAGCCCATGGGTTGCACACAAATCTAGCAGCCTCCTACCGTTGTTATTGAGCTGATCTGGCCCATGTCTTCCAATCACTCTAGACCAGGTGCCAGCATCATGACCAACTCGGGCATTGAAGTCACCCAACAAGATGACTCAGTCCCAAGGGGCCACTTTAGCCAACACCTATGACAGGTCATAGAAGGCATCTGACTCATTGGCTTTGCCTACATCCCTCCACGGACGTTTGTCTTCGGTTGGGACATAAGTAACCATGACCACCACTCCTCGCCTCTGGTTGATGGGAAGGTGAGCCCAAAGTAGCCTGGGGCTTGCAGCTTCCCACACCTCACCGCCATGCTCCCATGCCCTCTTCATTATTTTGTTCAGAAGAAGAGCCACTCCCTATTGTTTGGCAGTCTCCTGCCCTGAGTAGAGGACTCATGGTAGCAGGATTCAGAGCCGGTCCACCGGACCTCCTGAATACCAGAGATCCAGGTGGTACCGGGCCAGTTCCCAACAGAGGATTGGCAGCCTCTCCTCCGCAGTGAGCGTTCGAACATTCCACATGGCCACCCGCAGTGTTTTTTTGTTGTTTCTGGAGGAGCCCCGAGGGAAAACATTCATAGATGCCTGTCCCCCCGGGGCCTCCGGCACAAGCTTATTCATTCAATATTTTATGTGGTTTTGTGTAATTCAAGGTGGAGCGGTTACCAGCACCTCACACCCGTCCAGAGCCCCCATGTAGCCGCTGTGGTGGTTACAAACGCCATGAGGGGAATGGTCAATCTAAATTGGCCCTCGCCCCACGGCACTGCCCATCACAGGGTTGCCGTCCGGCACCACGAGGTAGGGAGTTGTTTTCTACAGGCTCATAGAGACCCGCATAAATATAGAGACCCACAGAAACCCACTGCGAGCCCAGAGAGATCCACTCATTTAGCCCCATAATTTAACTCAACAACTTTTTTTACTTTAGCCAGTAAAGCCGACTGAGCTATGTAGCTTCTTTTTCAGAAGCGCCCACCTGGCTCTCACAAGCGATAGCTCAATGAAGCCATCGTCTTATCATCACGTGGAAATCTATAGCAGCCAAATAGTCAAAATGCATGACGTTAATGAGGAAATAAAAACAGAGGACCCGTAGAAAAATCCACACCACCACGGGCAGAGGAGACACGCAAACTCCAAATATACAGCAGCAGCAGCAGGCGTCTTCAGGGTCGGGATCGTACCCACGACCTCCAGCGTAGCAGGTGAGGTAGTTAACATCTCCTATCCATTGTGATGATGAGAGATGCAAACTCCAAATCTACAGCAGCAGTAACAGGCGTCTTCAGGGTCGGGATCATACCCACGACCTCCTGCGTACCAGGTGAGGTAGTTAACATCTCCTATCCACTGTGATGATGATGATGAGAGATGCAAACTCCAAATCTACAGCAGCAGTAACAGGCGTCTCTTCAGGGTCGGGATCGAACCCACGACCTCCTGCGTACTAGGTGAGGTAGTTATCATCATCATCACAGTGGATAGGAGATGTTGAGAGATGCAAACTCCAAATCTACAGCAGCAGTAACAGGCGTCTTCAGGGTCGGGATCGTACCCACGACCTCCTGCGTACCAGGTGAGGTAGTTAACATCTCCTATCCACTGTGATGATGATGATGAGAGATGCAAACTCCAAATCTACAGCAGCAGTAACAGGCGTCTGGACTTTTGCAGCCGTTTTAGACTAATTTCAGGGTGCTGATTCCAAATCTGATCTCAGATTTGCTCTATCACATCTCATTTTTATGCTATCGGCATACCCCATTTTCATTGATTTTACCCGAAATTAACTCTGTCACTTATGATTGCAAGTTGTTGCGAGTCAGTGACTGCTTTAGTGTTAAATATGGTGCTGTATTTTTGGGATAGTGTGTTTATAATATAATTTTATGTAGATATCCACATTTATTTAATATTTTTCTTCTGCAGATTTGGAATCAGCACCCCAAAATTACCTTAAAACCGTTGAAATACTTTATGCCAGACAAAGTGTGTTGACCAGTGAAAGTCAGACAAATATTTGTGTTTTACAAGGGCAGGCCTCCTCCTACTCGCTCTCAAGGCCTTAGGGAGACATTCACTTTCACACAATTCGTGGTCGGGCTTTTGTGTACTTGGGGATTTTAATTTAAATCTTTCATATTCTTGGTTCTTTCGGTAAAGTTGCGTAGAAGGAAAACAATAAAATGATAAAAATATTAAACAACAAAAATCTCGCGACGTTTCGACTTTACCGAGAGAACCAAGAATACTTGGGGATTGGTAACAAGTTTCATTTCACACACTCTAACACTCTCACACCCACCCACACCCACACACACTCTCACACCCACCCACATTCACACACAGACACACACTCTCACCCACCCACACTCACACCCACCCACACTCACACCCACCCACACTCTCACACCCACACACACTCTCACACCCACCCACACTCACACACAGACACACTCTCTCACACCCACACACTCTCACACTCACACCCACCCACATTCACACACAGACACACACTCTCACCCACCCACACTCACACCCACCCACTCTCACACCCACACACTCTCACACCCACACCCACCCACACTCTCACACCCACACACTCTCACACCCACCCACTCTCACACCCACACCCACCCACACTCACACACAGACACACTCTCTCACACCCACACACTCTCACACCCACCCACTCTCACACCCACACCCACCCACACTCACACACAGACACACTCTCTCACACCCACACACTCTCAAACCCACACTCACACCCACCCACTCTCACACCCACACACTCTCACACACTCTCACCCACCCACCCACACTCTCACACACTCTCACTAGGCCGTAAGGTGAACTAGGAAAAAGTGGCTAGAAAATGATTTTCGTTCCCACACCTGGGAACTACTTTTTAAATGATTTTTTTCATAGACAAAACCATTTTCGACTTTATGTTAAAAGTTCTCCGCAAAATACCCTGCAGTTTTTTTTCAAAATCCATAAATGTATATAATTGTGAATTGGAAAAAACGAAAATCTTATGCTGCTGGTTTTGTTTGTAACTTTATTTATATACATTTTAGCAACACCAAATATCTCTCAAACTGACACTTATATATGTACCTAAACACTTGAGACAGGTTTTGGTGCATTATATACTCAAGTGTGAACGTAGACCATGAAATATGGCAAATTTGTAGAAAATATGCTTCAACTTCACGGATTGGCACTAAGCAAAATTAAACATAAACATTTTAAATTTAGCAAAACTGTGATGTTTTGTACATCAAAATTTTCAGTAGGTACTGTGTAATCACAGAAAGATACAAATATAAGCACACTTTGCTCCAAGTTGGCTGAAATGACTCGAAATGCTACACTGTCCCCTTGTTTTGGAATGCTGCCAAAAAAAAATACAATTCTACCACAGATTCTTTACAGCTCAAAATCACCTTAAATTATAACACAGCGCATATTTACTCATCGGTATCATCCATATTACTATCAGAGCCATCATCCCATGTAGGTCTTCTGTTTCCTGTGAAACATTTGCACAATTTTGGCACCGACATAAATCAGTACAAGACAGTCTTGTAGACATACAGGAACATCTTCCAGTCTCACATTTGCTATGCTTGCAACTGCAGTGGACTGCCTGCAACACACTTTCAGGGGCAGGATTTCTAGTCATCCAGGTCACTGTTCACTCACCATCCTCGAGGTGCCATCCATTGCCAATGGGTGAAGGGGCACACATTATACCTTTCAGAGAATGTCTCATTATGGCTGCTTGGTAGTTTGCCCTTTTGCAGTGTTGGTACAGGGCGTCACTTGTAAGGGGCATGGATAGTTCTGGAAAAGCTGACGATGCCAGCACTGCCTAAAGGATATGACACAGTTCCCAAGGAGTAAGACAGAATTTCCCGCAGGTCAATTTTTCTACTTTGACCTATGACGAGTAATCTGGAGAATAGTTTCTTGTCGGCACGTAGAATCACTTCCTTGCCTGCTGCAGATTTCTTCTTTGTCTTTGCTTGGTCACTAAAGGTCTTCAGTTTTTGTGTTTTGATGGGAGCAAATATGTCAACTGATGGTGATAACAGTCTTTGGTCCATAAACTCTTTGACAGCATTTTCCCCCTTTTTCCGGAGCTGCGAGCAAATCCCACATGATTTCTTCAGCTGCTACTGTCCCAGAGCTAAGACACACAATGCCATCTTGGTGTGTGTCAAAAGGATTCAGCATGGAATCTAGGGTGGAAATTATTCTGGTCACAGACCTTTCATCAGCATTAATTCGTGTGCTGTCAAGGTCTTTTCGTTTCCTTATATCGGGAGATTTACCTGCCATTGCCTCACATTGTCTTGCTATGGCAGCCCTTTCATGTTGCGACAATATCCAGCGATATACTGCAGCCCGATTATGTGTTAACCTTGTCCAACCACCCTTTGTCTTAGAATCTCTGTTGCATGTTTGCTCAATGGCCTGGTCGCAAGCAATCGAGGCAAATCCATGGACACTTTGACGTTGGACAGTCCACTGGCCTTTAACACTGAGCTCACTGTGGCAAGAAGGATGTGTGAGGGGCAAATTGATCATTTCCAGCCAGTAAGAAGATACATACCTAGCATAATTTACTCGATCGTACGCAAAAAACCATGCCATCAAGCGCACTGTTGACAGGTGAAGCTGCCAATCCGATTCTCGTGTTGCTCTCACAAATAGAAGGAGTATCTGTACCATGTCGATGTATGAACTCCAGACGGCAAACGTTGGCTTTTCTGCATGTCTTCTTTTAACAAAGTCTTCATATTTCGGACATATTTTGTCAAATATCTCATTTGCACACAAAACAACCATTGTTCTGTCTGGGAATGCACATTTGATCTCATTGATGACATCCAGACACTCATATCTCTCCTCTTGTGGCAGAGAATCTAAGAAGGTGAGAAGTCTCATGTGTTGCAGACTCTCCTACAGAAGTTTGTGTGCCCTCATGCTGCGGTTGTAATGATGACCACTGATCACTCCATTGATGGATCCTGGGGCAACAACTTTGGACTAAATGACTATGTCTTGCAGTCCTGCATCTCCAAACCTTTTTCCTAGAATGCTCAGGTAGGACATGCATGTGTGAAATTCACCTAGTCTAATCGCTTTACGCTGAGTAAAGTCATCATCTTTCCAGCGGATTTGCTGAGCTTTGGCATATATAGCTTTTTCAAAAACTAACACTATATGGTCCAGTTCTAGCTGATTATAAATTTGGACACTTCGCTTCAGAATTGTGTTTACTGTTGACATCTCTGTCGGTGAAGCCTCAATGACTGGAAGATAATACAGTGCTGACTTTTGCAGAGTGCCATCACCTTGAAGTAATGTATGTAAACCTGTCCAGCTTGGTATTGTGCATCTTTCAGCATCTATGGACTTTACAAAAACATATGCCAGTTCAGTTTGTACAGCAGACACCGTGTTCAATTTGTATGTGTCCGCCTGTAATGGAACACTTTCCTGATGAAACAAGTTATGTGGTCCTTGCCTATTAGACTGATGGTACTGTTCGACAGGGATGCTAGGGGGTACTTTCAATGAGGGTTTTCCCTTCTGTAGTGGTTGTCTGTTTGTTGTTGACACAGGTTCAACTACAGAACTTTGCAGCATAATCCCATTTGTGTGGTGGGTAGTTCTACGACCTGACAGTGTCTCCTCCGCAAAGTCAATATTGTCCCACACAAGTACTGTAGGAACCTTCTTTGAGAATCCCTTTGGTATTTTGTCTCTGCCTCTACTAGTTGAAGTTGGGCAAGGCTAGTGTCTAGACTGACAACTGTGTCCCATGCTGCACAATGTCCTAGTCTATTTACAAGTGACACAATTTGTGATGAACCTGTTAAATGGCGAACCGTTAGACCAAGACACAATGATTTAGGGGTCTGCCTCCGACCCTTAGATGCAAGATACACAATGTCTTGACAGATACATATCACTTTTAGGTTCAAATCATCTGGAATATCAACATAATGGGCCAGTGTTGGTTCCTCAGTTGCACCAATAATCCAGGAAATCAGATTGTACAGTTCAATTGGAACGACAGATTTTGCCTCACTCACATTTAGGTCATCTGATGTGGGTAGCCACGGGCATTTCATACCGGGAGAGTCACACAGAAGCATCTTTAATATTAATGCCGCACTGTAAAGTGTCCTCGTGTCCTCTGCAGTATTGATGGAGGCCATTGAACTTGGTCTTTGTGGACCAGCTTTTGCACTAACCCTGTTTTCAGTCATTTCGCTAGTTACCTCAGTTGACTCTGTTGTTTCTGTACTTGATGGATGAGGTAGCCTGTCTATCAGCTTATCTGCAGACAATGTCTCAACGAAAACCATCTCACTTATGTTGCGCTTCTTGAGGGAGTGAAACACCAGCTGGGGGAAATCACGGGCCAACCTCCTACTTTTTTAATGTGAAAATGTGAGGGAATTATTCATTAATATTTATTAATATAAAATATTGCGAACTCACTGTTCTTCTGAGGTCACAGTAACTGATGCACTAGACTTTGTCAAGAACCTGGTGTACTGTCTATAACAGGACTTGTGGTATCGCACCTCCAGAGACACACAGTCTTTGTCTCGAATATGCACAAGAATGCTAGTGTCTTCCTTCATTTCAGCAGCTTTCAGCAAATTGCCTGTAAATAAATAAATAAAACTTATTCAACTAATAAAAAACTGTGTTAAGAGTTAAACAATATTGAGTGTTCTGGCTGTAGCTGTATGCAAAACAATGCAAATCTGTCTCTGACTGTAAAATAAACATTACATAAATTATGTAATTGTAATTGAAAGTTAGCCATGGTACCCAGCATAAGGGAATACAAGTTCAAATGTGTGTTTGTGTGTGTTTTGTTTTTACCTACGTGCTGACGTTTCTGCCTGTGAAAGATGGTCCTTCTGGCGTTTGCCTCCCACAGTAATGTACTTGTCCGTTTTCTTACAAATTATGCCCAAGGCAGAAAGCACAGGACCAGCACAAGCTACTGGCAGGCCGGTCCTGGACCTAAGTTTTTTTGCGGGACAATCAACTGCAGCGATACTAACGTTACTACCCGATGGCACAGACTGGCTTTGATCTTGAGCATCAGGACGCTGTGTGGCCCGTTTCTCGGCCGCATCCAAGCGCTTTTTGTCAATGAAACGCCTGTAGCAAGTGGAGTGAAACCCAGCGTCTTCGGGAACATTGTCAAACTCGATTTCTAGACAATGTTTGTATGTTTCTGCTATTCTCCGATTCTCACCTTGCAAAAAAAGCCACCGTTTGACGCAGTTTCTGAATGTATCCCACTGTGTCCGTGTAAAATCCTTTGTTTCTTCTTTCTTTATGGATGTGAGATGCATGTAGCATTGTTTAAAATACTTTTTACGGACTTTTGAAGGAGGTCTGGCCGTAATTTCCTCCTCTTCACTACTCGACATTGACCACAAAGGCGCAGACATCTTGGACTAATGTTTACCTCTCGTCCCAAAAAGCAGCCACCTTATTGGTCTAGCGGGAAGCACGTGACGCAAAGCCTAATCACTGATGATCAAAATATTATTACGCGAGGAAAGAAATATTGCCGACTTTAAACAATAATAAAAAATAAACTGCAGGAATAGACATGGAGAACTTTTATTTTCACGGCCAACACCAATAGATCTTTTTATTAGAATGAAAAGAATTTAGTGCCCCATATATGGGAACGGGATTAAACGTAAAACGTCTTCACCTTACGGCCTATTTGGTGTTTTAACGTCTTAAACACACGAGGGTTTTATTGTGGCCAGAAAGGGGAAAACCCCTTCGATTATCAAAGCGGAAGTTTCCACGCGGTGGGGTTTCAATCCACCAATTAGAAGCGAGGGGGCTGCGTGGTGACGCGTCAGCGCCGGCAGCCAATCAGGGAGCGTCTCGCGCCTGCTGTGGGCGGGGCTTCAGCGCGTGAGGAGGTCGCCTTGGTGGGAAGAGGCGCTGGGACATCGCCCAGCAACAACAACAACAACTACCACAACAACAACAACCACAACAACAACTACAACAGCAACTACTACCACCACTACTACTACCTTGTATTACTAGCACTCTTATCACGACTACTACTACCACTCTTATTACCACCACAACTCTTTTTACTACCACAACTCTTATTACCACCACAACCACCCTGTGAGTATAACAACAACAACACTAGTTGTTGTAGTAAGATGTAGGCATTTCTCGCCGCTATGCAGCAACACCCCTCAACACCCCCACGTGTTGTGTTGCAGCAAACACGCCGCGTGGACAATGGCGGACGTGGGTGGGTGTGTAGGCCGTAAGGTGAAGACGTTTTACGTTTAATCCCGTTCCCATATATGGGGCACTAAATTCTTTTCATTCTAATAAAAAGATCTATTGGTGTTGGCCGTGAAAATAAAAGTTCTCCATGTCTATTCCTGCAGTTTATTTTTTATTATTGTTTAAAGTCGGCAATATTTCTTTCCTCGCGTAATAATATTTTGATCATCAGTGATTAGGCTTTGCGTCACGTGCTTCCCGCTAGACCAATAAGGTGGCTGCTTTTTGGGACGAGAGGTAAACATTAGTCCAAGATGTCTGCGCCTTTGTGGTCAATGTCGAGTAGTGAAGAGGAGGAAATTACGGCCAGACCTCCTTCAAAAGTCCGTAAAAAGTATTTTAAACAATGCTACATGCATCTCACATCCATAAAGAAAGAAGAAACAAAGGATTTTACACGGACACAGTGGGATACATTCAGAAACTGCGTCAAACGGTGGCTTTTTTTGCAAGGTGAGAATCGGAGAATAGCAGAAACATACAAACATTGTCTAGAAATCGAGTTTGACAATGTTCCCGAAGACGCTGGGTTTCACTCCACTTGCTACAGGCGTTTCATTGACAAAAAGCGCTTGGATGCGGCCGAGAAACGGGCCACACAGCGTCCTGATGCTCAAGATCAAAGCCAGTCTGTGCCATCGGGTAGTAACGTTAGTATCGCTGCAGTTGATTGTCCCGCAAAAAAACTTAGGTCCAGGACCGGCCTGCCAGTAGCTTGTGCTGGTCCTGTGCTTTCTGCCTTGGGCATAATTTGTAAGAAAACGGACAAGTACATTACTGTGGGAGGCAAACGCCAGAAGGACCATCTTTCACAGGCAGAAACGTCAGCACGTAGGTAAAAACAAAACACACACAAACACACATTTGAACTTGTATTCCCTTATGCTGGGTACCATGGCTAACTTTCAATTACAATTACATAATTTATGTAATGTTTATTTTACAGTCAGAGACAGATTTGCATTGTTTTGCATACAGCTACAGCCAGAACACTCAATATTGTTTAACTCTTAACACAGTTTTTTATTAGTTGAATAAGTTTTATTTATTTATTTACAGGCAATTTGCTGAAAGCTGCTGAAATGAAGGAAGACACTAGCATTCTTGTGCATATTCGAGACAAAGACTGTGTGTCTCTGGAGGTGCGATACCACAAGTCCTGTTATAGACAGTACACCAGGTTCTTGACAAAGTCTAGTGCATCAGTTACTGTGACCTCAGAAGAACAGTGAGTTCGCAATATTTTATATTAATAAATATTAATGAATAATTCCCTCACATTTTCACATTAAAAAAGTAGGAGGTTGGCCCGTGATTTCCCCCAGCTGGTGTTTCACTCCCTCAAGAAGCGCAACATAAGTGAGATGGTTTTCGTTGAGACATTGTCTGCAGATAAGCTGATAGACAGGCTACCTCATCCATCAAGTACAGAAACAACAGAGTCAACTGAGGTAACTAGCGAAATGACTGAAAACAGGGTTAGTGCAAAAGCTGGTCCACAAAGACCAAGTTCAATGGCCTCCATCAATACTGCAGAGGACACGAGGACACTTTACAGTGCGGCATTAATATTAAAGATGCTTCTGTGTGACTCTCCCGGTATGAAATGCCCGTGGCTACCCACATCAGATGACCTAAATGTGAGTGAGGCAAAATCTGTCGTTCCAATTGAACTGTACAATCTGATTTCCTGGATTATTGGTGCAACTGAGGAACCAACACTGGCCCATTATGTTGATATTCCAGATGATTTGAACCTAAAAGTGATATGTATCTGTCAAGACATTGTGTATCTTGCATCTAAGGGTCGGAGGCAGACCCCTAAATCATTGTGTCTTGGTCTAACGGTTCGCCATTTAACAGGTTCATCACAAATTGTGTCACTTGTAAATAGACTAGGACATTGTGCAGCATGGGACACAGTTGTCAGTCTAGACACTAGCCTTGCCCAACTTCAACTAGTAGAGGCAGAGACAAAATACCAAAGGGATTCTCAAAGAAGGTTCCTACAGTACTTGTGTGGGACAATATTGACTTTGCGGAGGAGACACTGTCAGGTCGTAGAACTACCCACCACACAAATGGGATTATGCTGCAAAGTTCTGTAGTTGAACCTGTGTCAACAACAGACAACCACTACAGAAGGGAAAACCCTCATTGAAAGTACCCCCTAGCATCCCTGTCGAACAGTACCATCAGTCTAATAGGCAAGGACCACATAACTTGTTTCATCAGGAAAGTGTTCCATTACAGGCGGACACATACAAATTGAACACGGTGTCTGCTGTACAAACTGAACTGGCATATGTTTTTGTAAAGTCCATAGATGCTGAAAGATGCACAATACCAAGCTGGACAGGTTTACATACATTACTTCAAGGTGATGGCACTCTGCAAAAGTCAGCACTGTATTATCTTCCAGTCATTGAGGCTTCACCAACAGAGATGTCAACAGTAAACACAATTCTGAAGCGAAGTGTCCAAATTCATAATCAGCTAGAACTGGACCATATAGTGTTAGTTTTTGACAAAGCTATATATGCCAAAGCTCAGCAAATCTGCTGGAAAGATGATGACTTTACTCAGCGTAAAGTGATTAGACTAGGTGAATTTCACACATGCATGTCCTACCTGAGCATTCTAGGAAAAAGGTTTGGAGATGCAGGACTGCAAGACATACTCATTGAGTCCAAAGTTGTTGCCCCAGGATTCATCAATGGAGTGATCAGTGGAGCTATTTTCTTTGATGGCATGGCAGTCATTCAAGCCATTCGGTCAATACCAAGTACCTTTGGAGAGCTTGCAGAGACCATACTGCAGTACATAGTCAAACTTTCTCTGAAACAAACTGTACACGGATAAACTTTGTGATTGACCAGTATCCAAAAATGAGTATTAAAAACCTAGAACGGTCACGTAGAGCTGGTGGTGGTACACAACTGGTGAAAATTTATGGACGGGATCATAAGACATCAACACAATGGAAAAAGTTTATATCAGATGGAACAAACAAAGAAGCACTGGCAGAATTCCTCTATGTTGTGTGGCGAGAGGCTGATCTTACCACTGTGGGAAAGGACTTAAGCTTGTACATAGCACATGGAGACCTGTGTCACTGCGTGACTGTAATGGAGGATTTACATACTCTCAGTGCTGTTGAAGATCTGACATGTGATCATGAGGAATGTGACACCAGGGTGTTTTTACATGCACAACATGCTGCACAGGAACATCAAACTGTAGTCATCAAGAGCCCTGATGCTGATGTGGCAGTGATTGCTTTAAGTCTGCAGCCAGATTTACCATGTAGGTTGTATTTTTTCACGGGGGTTGGCAACAAAACAAGGCTCATTGACTTAGCTAAGGTGTCGTCAGCTCTTGGCACAAGTGTCTGTTTGGCACTTATTGGGATCCATACCTTCTCAGGTTGTGACTCTACAAGTGCCTTTTATGGCAAAGGCAAAAGAAAGGCATTTTCTGTTGCTTGTGAGAAAGAGGAATATCTGACTGCTTTTACAAATCTGGGTAGCAGTTTTAACCTAGACCAGTCTACCCTTGAGCTACTTTGCACATGTGTGCCACCTGTATGGGCAGTCATCTGCCGAAAATGTGAACGATGCAAGATACAAAGCATTCTGTATGGCATCGTCAGCTTTTCTAGAACTATCCGTGCCCCCGACAAGTGACGCCCTGTACCAACACTGCAAAAGGGCAAACTACCAAGCAGCCATAATGAGACATTCTCTGAAAGGTACAATGTGTGCCCCTTCACCCGTCGGCAATGGATGGCACCCCGAGGATGGTGAGTGAATAGTGACCTGGATGACTAGAAACCCTGCCCCTGAAAGTGTGTTGCAGGCAGTCCACTGCAGTTGCAAGCAGAGCAAATGTGAGACTGGAAGATGTTCCTGTATATCTAGCAAGACTGTCTTGTACTGATTTATGTCGGTGCCAAAATTGTGCAAATGTTTCACAGGAAACAGAAGACCTACATGGGATGATGGCTCTGATAGTGATAGGGATGATACCGATGAGTAAATATGCGCTGTCTTATAATTTAAGGTGATTTTGAGCTGTAAAGAATCTGTGGTAGAATTGTAATTTTTTTGGCAGCATTCCAAAACAAGGGAACAGTGTAGCATTTCGAGTCATTTCAGCCAACTTGGGCCAAAGTGTGCTTATATTTGTATCTTTCTGTGATTACACAGTACCTACTGAAAATTTTGATGTACAAAACATCACAGTTTTGCTAAATTTAAAATGTTTATGTTTAATTTTGCTTAGTGCCAATCCGTAAAGTTGAAGCATATTTTCTACAAATTTGCCATATTTCATGGTCTACATTCACACTTGAGTATATAATGCACCAAAACCTGTCTCAAGTGTTTAGGTACATATATAAGTGTCAGTTTGAGAGATATTTGGTGTTGCTAAAATGTATATAAATAAAGTTACAAACAAAACCAGCAGCATAAGATTTTCGTTTTTTCCAATTCACAATTATATACATTTATAAATTTTGAAAAAAAACTGCAGGGTATTTTGCGGATAACTTTTAACATAAAGTCGATAATGGTTTTGTCAATAAAAAAATTCATTTAAAAAGTAGTTCCCAGATGTGGGAAACGAAAATCATTTTCTAGCCACTTTTTCCTTGTTCACCTTACGGCCTAAAAGTTTAAAGTCAAAATTCACCCTCCACTCACCCACCCAATCACGAAAGCCGGAGGGGGGGGGGGGGTGACACCACGTGACCCACAACCCCCCGTGGAAAAGACGCTGCCAACCGATCATTCGCCTACCGCATTCGTTAACACATTCACCCATCTTCTCTGCCTTGACGCAATCCACAACATTTATATCTTAAAACACCCCTCCCTCCCTCCCGTAATAAATACATGATTTAATTGTACACATTTTAAACGAGATTAAACCCATACTCACAATATTGTAAACGTAAGTTGTTTTTATTATTGTATCGTGACCACCACCACCACAATCGGCGTCGTGACGAAACTGGCTGCGAGGAATCAGCGGCTTTGTCCCCCTCGTGCGCTTTGCAAATCTGGCTTTGCGCCAAACTCGCTAATTCGCGTTAATCGACAAAAGTTTAACTTGATACAACTTCACAGTTATACAAAGTTGGCGTTCACTTCCCTCACGTTTGAGGGAAATCCCTCATCGTTGTTGTTATCGTCGTCATCGCGGCTCTTATTCCGCGTGTTTTTTTAGTTTTATTTCTCGTTGGTGGCTCGTGGTTGTTGTATTGGGGTGGGGGGTGAGAGACTTCAGTTGACATGCCGAGGCTACTCAGGTGCGTGAGTGGCTCTGTGGCTGATTCATAACAGAGAGGGAGTTTGTTGTTGGGGGGGGGGGGGGCAGATCGCGTCAATGTGTAAATGTTGTGTCGTTAAACTCGCCACCACCCACACAGCAACTGGTGAGGGGTGGTCACGTGAACAGAACGTGGCCAATTCGTCACTAGTACAGCACGAGTGTGTGTAGTGTATAGTGTAGTGTATAGTAGTGTAGTGTATAGTAGTGTAGTGTATAGTAGTGTAGTGTACTAGTACAGCACGAGTGTGTGTAGTAGTATTATAGGTAGTAGTATAGTGTATAGTAGTGTATTATAGTGTAGTAGTGTAGTGTATAGTGCAGTGTACAGTAGTGTAGTGTATAGTAGTGTACTAGTACAGCACGAGTGTGTGTAGTGTAGTAGTATAGTGTAGTAGTGTATAGTAGTGTAGTAGTGTATAGTAGTGTAGTGTATAGTAGTATAGTGTAGTGTACTAGTACAGCACGAGTGTGTGTAGTAGTGTAGTGTTTAGTAGTATAGTGTAGTAGTGTAGTGCATAGTGTATAGTAGTGTGTATAGTGTATAGCATAGTGTATAGTGTAGTATAGTGTACAGTAGTGTATAGTAGTATAGTGTATTGTAGTGTATAGTAGTGTACTGTATAGCTGTGTAGTGTATAGTGTAGTGTGTAGTGTATAGCAGTGTAGTGTATAGTAGTGTAGTGTATATAGTAGTGTATAGTGTAGTGTATAGTGTAGTGTATAGTAGTGTATAGTAGTGTAGTGTATATAGTAGTGTATAGTGTAGTGTATAGTAGTGTAGTGTATAGTAGTGTAGTATATAGTAGTGTAGTGTCTAGTAATATAGTGTAGTGTATAGTAGTGTAGTATACAGTGTAGTGTACAGTGTAGTGTATAGTGTAATTGATGACATTGGTACATCGGATCAGTTGGGACAGTGTTGGCCGCTACGTGTCATGTTCATCGATTACAACGAGTTTCAATGCAGCCTCAATGTCATTGATTGACAACCGCCTTTGCAGATCGATAGGCACTGCCATGGCACCTGCTTTGCATTGTGTCATTGTAATTCAGTGGCACTGGTGTTTTGCAGTACAGCAAGTGGGCCCGTGAATCCATGTACGTAATGTGATTTATTCCTGAATTGATCTTTCATTGTTTTTCTTTTATCCAAATGATTGGTGTTGCAGATTCAAGAAATTTGATTATACTCAGCCTGAGGACTTTGAAGACGACGGTGAGTAGAATGTGAGGTATCTATACATATGATGGTTATGGGCAGACGACGTGGTGGACAGTAGTGATGGTTACGATTGTAATTATGGTCATTGACTCGTTGGCTTATTTAAATGATTACAAGTCATATTTCATTACCAAAGTAAATCGCATTAGATCCATCCGCAATGGAGCTGCCGTGGTTAGCGCGGTGGGCTTGCAATCCAGAAGCCGCTGGTTCAACTCCATATCCCGACGTGGAAAGTCTCTTAAATCCCCTCCCCACCTCTCTTCCACCCAGCGGTGTCAATGAGTTCACCGCGCTTGGTCGTGTGTGGTCGAGGAGGCGCTTTGCCGCCTCTACCAATGTGTCTGCGCAGCGTGGGAGAGTAGGCAATTTCCTCTTTTCAGCTCCCTCTTGTGGAGGCCCTCTGCACCGGTAGTAAAATCTCACCGTAAACTATTGCCAATTCCCGACTTTCATAACCGCCATTTGATTCCGAAAATGGTTATCGGTTTAACAAACCCAGCGATGTACGCGCGTCAATGTGTGTGCGTGTTGCATCGCCACAGACGGTGACTTCTCATCGGCCTCTCTTCCGCCAAGCAAAATGTCTCAAGCGGTGACCAATTCTGACGATGAAAATGGCGACAAGGCAAAGCCTGCAAAGAAGGCCTTGAGCGGAACCAAGAAGTCCCGTCAAGTCACGGCCTTGAACACAGCAGCAGGAACAGCAAGAGACGGAAGGTAATACTATACACTACACTGTACACTACTATACACTACACTAATATACACTACACTATACACTACTCTACTATACACTACACTACTATACACTACACTATACACTACACTGTACACTACTAGACACTACACTACTATACACTACACTATACACTACACTACTATACACTACACTATACGCTACACTATACACTACACTACTATACACTACACTATACACTACTAGACACTACACTATACACTACTCTACACTATACTACACACTACACTATACTACACACTACTCTACACTATACAATACACTGTACACTACTATACACTACACTATACACTACTCTACACTATACACTACTATACACTACACTGAATAATACTCTACACGACACTATACTACTATGCACCACTACTGTACACTACACACTACTCTACATTATACTATAACCTACTCTACACTACACACTACTGTACACTACACTATTATACACTACACTACTGTACACTACACTATACTGCTGTACACTACACTACTGTACACTACACTATACTGCTATACACTACACACTACTACATTACTATTATTGTGCCGTTACATCATGACAAGATGTAAATGCGTGTCCCTTAGAGACGCTCACCAGATGGAGTGCATCACCTCGTCATTGTTTTACAAGTCAGCGTTGTTTGTATTGTTTCTGTTGCATCTCATGGATTCGCAGTTGCTTCCGACAGCCACTGCAATGGTAACGAAAGAACAGATTCTTGAGCCGAATTGCAATCCAAATCATGGCAATTCATGAAACCATCAGGAGGGAAATTCCTTCCATGCCTAGTTTGGATTCACTCCTTCCAGCTGCTCCATCATGTTATGTAGCAACCTCTTATTTATAACATTACTAGCGGTAAGTACCCGGCGTTGCCCGGGCGTAAAAGGCAGACACACATGTAGACTTACACACAGACATCGACCTACACACATAGAAACACATCGACTTAGATGCACACACACATATGGTTAAGTGCAGGAT
>NW_026890818.1:0-45186 GCF_015708825.2 Lethenteron reissneri | reverse complement strand
CACTCACCAAGTCGCTCGCTCACCTCACTCACCCGCTCGCTCACACACTAACCCCCAGTCGCTCACACACTCCCACCCACACACTCACCTACCCACTCACACACCCATTCATCCACCCACCCACCCCCTCGCCCACTCACTCACCCAGTCGCTCACACTCACACCCCAGTCGCTCACACACTCACACACACTCATCCCCCACTCACTCACCCACCCCTCCCCCCCACCCCTCATCCACTCACCTACTCACCCACCCCACACTCATCCACCCACTCACCCACACAGGAGCAGGTGATGATGAGGCTTGGCTGATAGAGGTACCAGCAACAGCACCACAGCAGCAGCAATGGTGCAGCAGTAGCAGCAGTAGCAGCAGCAGCAGCAATGGTGCAGCAGTAGCAGCAGCAGCAGCCCTGCAAGATGCGAGTCAGCACGCGACTTGACCGAGAGTGGAGGTCTCTGCTCTCCAACCCACCCACCCCGCCCGCGTCTTTGTTGAGAACTCAGTGGGCTGTTGACTCAACACGTCACTTATTAGCAAGGGGTGGTGGCTTAGGCTCTGGCCAAGAATCGATTGTGGCCTCTAAGTTGTTTATTTAAGCACATTCCTTGGATGCCTTTCTCAATGCACACGTCTAGAGTCAATATCTCGTAGGGTAGACTCTACCCACTGCTGGATGAGGGGTGCAGGAGGGGTAGGGGGGGTACAGGGGTGGTGGGAGGTGTACACATATTAATGTTTAACCTATCTAGGTGACTTTTAGCGAAAGAACAAAATAAAATGTAACACGTACAGTAGTAGCACCTCGTGTGGCTAATTCAGTGACATGATTCCTTGCGAAAGGTTCTGTTTTGTGTTTAACATCTCAACACAACTCCTGTTTCATGTGCAGACACACACATGGACTTACACACAAACATTGGCCCACACGCACAAAGACATCGACTTTAGACACACATACATGGACTCACACAGACAGACATCGACTTTAGACACATACATGGAGTTACACACACATATGGACTCACACACACATACACATAGACACACACACACTATCTACGCACACTTACAATGAATACAACTGAATGAAAAAACCGAGTGATTTTAAAGAAACGTTTCATAAATCACACGTCCTATCACATTCGGGTGGTGGTTGGTGCTGGTGGTGATGGTGGTTGATGGTGGTGGTGATGGTAATGGTGGTGGTGCTGGTGGTGATGGTGGTGGTGATGTGGTGGTGATGGTGGTGGATGTGGTGGGTGTGGTGGTTGATGGTGGTGTTGGTGGTGGTGGTGATGGTGATGGTGGTGATGGTGGTGTTGGTGGTGGTGATGTGGTGGTGATGGTGGTGGTGGTGGTGGTGATGGTGGGATGCTGGTGGTGATGGTGGTGTTGGTGATGGTGGTGTTGGTGGTGGTGATGGTGGTGGTCGTGATGGTGGTGTTGGTGGTGGTGATGATGATTGTGGTGGTGGTGGTGATGGTGTTGGTGATGATGATGGTGGTGTTGGTGATGATGATTGTGGTGGTGGTGGTGATGGTGGTGGTGATGGTGGTGGTGATGGTGGTGGTGATGATGGTGTTGGTGGTGGTGATGGTGGTGGTGATGGTGGTGTTGGTGGTGGTGGGTGGTGGTGGTGATGGTGGTGATGGTGGTGTTAGTGATGGTGGTGTTGGTGGTGGTGATGGTGGTGGTGGTCGTGATGGTGGTGTTGGTGGTGTTGGTGGTGGTGATGATGATGGTGGTGATGGTGGTGTTGGTGGTGGTGATGATGGTGGTGGTGGTGTTGGTGATGATGATGATTGTGGTGTTGGTGGTGATGGTGGTGATGGTGGTGGTGATGGTAATGGTGGTGGTGCTGGTGGTGATGGTGGTGGTGATGGTGGTTGATGGTGGTGGTGATGGTGGTGGTGATGGTGGTGGTGGTGATGGTGGTGTTGGTGGTGGTGGTGATGGTGATGGTGTGTGTTGTTGGTGGTGGTGGTGATGGTGGTGGTGATGGTGGTGGTGGTGGTGATGGTGGTGATGCTGGTGGTGATGGTGGTGTTGGTGATGGTGGTGTTGGTGGTGGTGATGGTGGTGTCGTGATGGTGGTGTTGGTGGTGGTGATGATGATTGTGGTGGTGGTGGTGATGGTGGTGTTGGTGATGATGATGGTGGTGGTGTTGGTGATGATGATTGTGGTGGTGGTGTGATGGTGGTGGTGATGGTGGTGGTGATGGTGGTGGTGGTGATGATGGTGTTGGTGGTGGTGATGGTGGTGGTGATGGTGGTGTTGGTGGTGATGGTGGTGGTGGTGATGGTGGTGATGGTGGTGTTAGTGATGGTGGTGTTGGTGGTGGTGATGGTGGTGGTGGTCGTGATGGTGGTGTTGGTGGTGTTGGTGGTGGTGATGATGATGGTGGTGATGGTGGTGTTGGTGGTGGTGATGATGGTGGTGGTGGTGTTGGTGATGATGATGATTGTGGTGTTGGTGGTGATGGTGGTGGTGATGGTGGTGATGATGGTGGTGGTGATGGTGGTGGTGATGGTGGTGGTGGAGGTGATGGTGGTGATGATGGTGGTGGTGATGATGATGGTTGGTGATGGTGATGGCGGTGATGGTGGTGGTGATTGTGGTGATGATGGTGGTGGTGGTGGTGATGGTGGTGGTGATGGTGGTGGAGGTGATGGTGGTGATGGTGGTGGCGGTGATGGTGGTGGTGATTGTGGTGATGATGGTGATGGTGGTGATGATGGTGGTGGTGATGAATGATGATGGTGGTGATGGTGGTGGCGGTGATGGTGGTGGTGATTGTGGTGGTGATGGCGATGGTGGTGATGATGGTGGTGGTGTTGATGATGATGGTGGTGATGGCAGTGGTGGTGATGGTGGTGGTGATGGTGGTGGTGGTGATGGTGGTGATGGTGGTGATGATGATGATGGTGGTGTTGGTGGCGATGATGGTGGTGGTGATGGTGATGGTGGTGTTGGTGGTGATGATGGTGATGGTGGTGTTGGTGATTATGATGATGGTGATTCACTCACCCACTCACTCACACACTCACACACTCACCCACTCACTCACTCACCCACTAAGCCACTCACCAACTCTCTCACTCAGCCACTCAGTTAGTCACTCAGTCAGTCAGTCACTCAGTCACTCACTCAGTCACTCATTCAGTCACCCACTCAGTCACTCACTCAGTCACTCACCCAGTCACTCAGCCAGTCACTCAGTCACTCACTCACTCAGTCAGTCATTCAGTCAGTCACTCATTCACTCAGTCACTCACTCAGTCAGTCACTCAGTCAGTCACTCAGTCACTCACTCACTCAGTCACTCAGTCACCCACTCAGTCACTCAGTCACGCAGTCACTCACCCAGTCACTCAGCCAGTCACTCAGTCACTCAATCACTCACTCAGTCACTCAGTCAGTCAGTCACTCAGTCACTCACTCAGTCACTCAGTCAGTCACTCACTCAGTCACTCACTCAGTCACTCAGTCACTCACTCAGTCAGTCCACTCAGTCCTGTCACTCAGTCACTCACTCAGTCACTCACTCACTCAGCCACTTACTCAGTCAGTCACTCAGTCACTCACTCAGTCACTCACCCACTCAGTCACTCAGTCAGTCACTCACTCAGTCACTCACTCAGTCAGTCACTCACTCAGTCACCCACTCAGTCACTCAGTCACTCACTTACTCAGTCACTCACCCACTCACTCACTCACCCAATCACTCACCTACTCACTCACTGACCCACTCATCCACACACTCACCCACTCACCCACTCACCCACCCACTCACCCACTCACTCACTCACCCACCCACTCACCCACTCACCCACCCACCCACTCACCCACACACTCACCCACTCACTCACCCACTCACTCACCCACTCAACCACTCACTCAGTCACTTATTCACTCACTCAGTCACTCACTCAGTCACTCACTCACTCACTCCCTCACTCAGTCAGTCACTCAGCCACTCAGTCAGTCAGTCACTCACTCATTCACTCAGTCACTCACTCAGTCACTCACTCAGTCAATTACACACTCACTCAGTCACTCACTCAGTCACTCACTCAGCCACTCACTCACTCCGTCACTCAGTCAGTCACTCACTCACTCTATGTCACTCACTCACTCATCCACACACTCACACACCTCACCCACTCACCCACTCACTCACTTACCCACTCACACACCCACTCACTCACCTACTCACTCACCCACACACTCACTCACCCACTCACTCTCTCTCTCACCCACACACTCACACACTCACTCACCCTCTCACTCACTCACTCACCCACTCACTCACCCACTCACTCACCCACACACTCACTCACCCACTCACTCACTCACACACTCACTCACACACACACTCACACACTCACTCACACGCTCACTCACCCACTCCTTCACTCACCCACCCACTCACTCACCCACTCACCCACTCACTCACTCACCTACTCACTCACCCACACACTCACTCACCCACTCATCCACTCACTCAGTCACTCACTCACTCAGTCACTCACTCACTCCGTCACTCACTCAGTCACTCACTCACTCCGTCACTCAGTCAGTCACTCACTCAGCCACTCAGTCAATCAGTCACTCACTCATTCACTCAGTCACTCAGTCAATCAGTCACTCAGTCACTGACCCACTCAGTCACTCACTCAGTCACTCACTCACCCAGTCACTCAGCCAGTCACTCAGTCACTCACTCAGTCACTCAGTCACTCACTCAGTCACTTACTCAGTCACTCAGTCAGTCACTCACTCACTCAGTCACTCACTCACTCACACAAGGTTCAGTGTCAATCACTGAGACTCACAGAGCCAGACAGAGGCTCCCACACGGTTCAGTGTTAATCACTGAGACTCACAGAGCCAGACTGAGGCTCCCACAGGGTTCAGTGTCAATCACTGAGACTCACAGAGCCTGACTGAGGCTCCCACAAGGTTCAGTGTCAATCACTGAGACTCACAGAGCCAGACTGAGGCTCCCACAGGGTTCAGTGTTAATCACTGAGACTCACAGAGCCAGACTAAGGCTCCCACAGGGTTCAGTGTTAATCACTGAGACTCACAGAGCCAGACTGAGGCTCTCACAAGGTTCAGTGTCAATCACTGAGACTCACAGAGCCAGACTGAGGCTCCCACAGGGTTCAGTGTTAATCACTGAGACTCACAGAGCCAGACTGAGGCTCCCACAGGGTTCAGTGTCAATCACTGAGACTCACAGAGCCTGACTGAGGCTCCCACAAGGTTCAGTGTCAATCACTGAGACTCACAGAGCCAGACTGAGGCTCCCACAGGGTTCAGTGTTAATCACTGAGACTCACAGAGCCAGACTAAGGCTCCCACAGGGTTCAGTGTTAATCACTGAGACTCACAGAGCCAGACTGAGGCTCTCACAAGGTTCAGTGTCAATCACTGAGACTCACAGAGCCAGACTGAGGCTCCCACAGGGTTCAGTGTTAATCACTGAGACTCACAGAGCCAGACTGAGGCTCCCACAGGGTTCAGTGTTAATCACTGAGACTCACAGAGCCAGACTAAGGCTCCCACAAGGTTCAGTGTCAATCACTGAGGCTCACAGAGCCAGACTGAGGCTCCCACAGGGTTCAGTGTTAATCACTGAGACTCACAGAGCCAGACTGAGGCTCCCACAGGGTTCAGTGTTAATCACTGCGACTCACAGAGCCAGACTAAGGCTCCCACAGGGTTCAGTGTTAATCACTGAGACTCACAGAGCCAGACTGAGGCTCCCACAAGGTTCAGTGTCAATCACTGAGACTCACAGAGCCAGACTGAGGCTCCCACAGGGTTCAGTGTTAATTTATTCTCTACTACATCGTAAGAAAAGGCATAACTCCAACAAACAGCCGTGTCTCCCCCCCGTGTCTCCCCCCGTGTCTCCCCCTGTGTCTTCCCGTGTCTCCCCCCGTGTCTCCCCCCGTGTCTCCCCCGTCTCTCCCCCCCGTGTCTCCCCCCGTGTCTTCCCGCGTTCCCCCGTGTCTCCCCCCATGTCTCCCCCGTCTCTCCCCCCGTGTCTCCCCGTGTCTCCCCCCTGTGTCTCTCCCCCCGTGTCTCCCCGCGTCTCCCCGTGTCTCCCCGCGTCTCTCCCCCCGTCTCCCCGTGTCTCCCCGCGTCTCTCCCCCCGTGTCTCCCGGCGTCTCTCCCCCTGTGTCTCTCCCCCCGTGTCTCCCCCCGTGTCTCCCCCCGTGTCTCTCCCCCCGTGTTTCCCTGCGTCTCCCCGCATCTTTCCCCCCGTGTTTCCCCCCGTGTCTCTCCCCCCGCGTCTCCCCGTGTCTCTCCCCCCGTGTCTCTCCCCCCGTCTCTCCCCCCGTGTCTCTCCCCCCATGTCTCCCCCCCGTGTCTCTCCCCCCGTGTCTCCCCCCGTGTCTCTCCCCGCGTCTCCCCCCGTGTCTCTCCCCCCGCGTCTCCCCCCGTGTCTCTCCCCCCGTGTCTCCCCCCGTGTCTCCCCCCGTGTCTCCCCCCGTGTCTCTCTCCCCGCGTCTCCCCCCGTGTCTCCCCCCGTGTCTCCCCCCGTGTCTCTCTCCCCGTGTCTCCCCCCGTGTCTCTCTCCCCGCGTCTCCCCCCGTGTCTCTCTCCCCGCGTCTCCCCCCGTGTCTCTCCCCGCGTCTCCCCCCGTGTCTCCCCCCATGTCTCTCCCCGCGTCTCCCCCCGTGTCTCCCCCCGTGTCTCTCTCCCCGCGTCTCCCCCCGTGTCTCCCCCCGTGTCTCTCTCCCCGCGTCTCCCCCCGTGTCTCCCCCCGTGTCTCTCCCCGCGTCTCCCCCCGTGTCTCTCCCCCCGTGTCTCTCCCCACGTCTCCCCCCGTGTCTCTCCCCCCGTGTCTCCCCCCGCGTCTCCCCCCGTGTCTCCCACCGTGTCTCTCCCCGCGTCTCCCCCCGTGTCTCTCCCCCCGTGTCTCTCCCCGCGTCTCCCCCCGTGTCTCCCCCCGCGTCTCCCCCCGTGTCTCTCCCCCCGCGTCTCTCCTTGTGTCTCCCCGCGTCTCCCCCCGTGTCTCTCCCCCCGTGTCTCCCCCCGCGTCTCCCCCCGTGTCTCCCACCGTGTCTCTCCCCGCGTCTCCCCCCGTGTCTCCCCCCGTGTCTCTCCCCGTGTCCCCCCGTGTCTCCCCCCGTGTCTCTCCCCGCGTCTCCCCCCGTGTCTCTCCCCCCGCGTCTCCCCCCGTGTCTCTCCCCGCGTCTCCCCCCGTGTCTCTCCCCCCGTGTCTCCCCCCGTGTCTCTCCCCGCGTCTCCCCCCGTGTCTCTCCCCCCGTGTCTCCCCCCGTGTCTCTCCCCGCGTCTCCCCCCGTGTCTCCCCCCGTGTCTCTCTCCCCGCGTCTCCCCCTGCGTCTCCCCCCGTCTCTGCCCGACTCTCTCCCCGCGTCTCCCCCCGTGTCTCCCTCCGTGTCTCCCCCCGTGTCTCTCCCCGCATCTCCCCCCGTGTCTCTCTCCCCGCGTCTCCCCCCGTGTCTCCCTCCGTGTCTCCCCCCGTGTCTCTCTCCCCGCGTCTCCCCCCGCGTCTCCCCCCGTGTCTCTCCCCGTGTCTCTCTCCCCGCGTCTCCCCCCCGTGTCTCCCCCCGTGTCTCTCCCCGCGTCTCCCCCCGCGTCTCTCCCGTGTCTCTCTCCCCGCGTCTCCCCCCGTGTCTCCCCCCGTGTCTCTCCCCGCGTCTCCCCCCGTGTCCCTCCCCGTGTCTCTCTCCCCGCGTCTCCCCCCGTGTCTCCCCCCGTGTCTCTCTCCCCGCGTCGCCCCCCGTGTCTCCCCCTGTGTCTCTCCCCGCGTCTCCCCCCGTGTCTCTCCCCCCGCGTCTCCCCCCGTGTCTCTCCCCCCGTGTCTCCCCCCGTGTCTCCCCCCGTGTCTCCCCCTGTGTCTCTCCCCGCGTCTCCCCCCGTGTCTCTCCCCCCGCGTCTCCCCCCGTGTCTCTCCCCGCGTCTCCCCCCGTGTCTCTCCCCCCGTGTCTCCCCCCGTGTCTCTCCCCGCGTCTCCCCCCGTGTCTCCCCCCGTGTCTCTCCCCCCGTGTCTCCCCCCGCGTCTCCCCCCGTGTCTCCCACCGTGTCTCTCCCCGCGTCTCCCCCCGTGTCTCTCCCCCCGTGTCTCTCCCCGCGTCTCCCCCCGTGTCTCCCCCTGCGTCTCCCCCCGTGTCTCTCCCCCCGTGTCTCTCCCCGCGTCTCCCCCCGTGTCTCCCCCCGCGTCTCCCCCCGTGTCTCCCCCCGTGTCTCTCCCCGCGTCTCCCCCCGTGTCTCTCCCCCCGCGTCTCTCCCCGCGTCTCCCCCCGTGTCTCTCCCCGTGTCTCTCTCCCCCGCGTCTCCCCCCGTGTCTCCCCCCGTGTCTCTCTCCCCGCGTCTCCCCCCGTGTCTCCCCCTGTGTCTCTCCCCGCGTCTCCCCCCGTGTCTCTCCCCCCGCGTCTCCCCCCGTGTCTCTCCCCGCGTCTCCCCCCGTGTCTCTCCCCCCGTGTCTCCCCCCGTGTCTCTCCCCGCGTCTCCCCCCGTGTCTCTCCCCCCGTGTCTCCCCCCCGTGTCTCTCCCCGCGTCTCCCCCCGTGTCTCCCCCCGTGTCTCTCTCCCCGCGTCTCCCCCTGCGTCTCCCCCCGTGTCTCTCTCCCCGCGTCTCCCCCCGTGTCTCCCCCCGTGTCTCCCCCCGTGTCTCTCCCCGCATCTCCCCCCGTGTCTCCCCCCGTGTCTCTCCCCCCGCGTCTCCCCCCGTGTCTCCCCCAGTGTCTCTCTCCCCGCGTCTCCCCCCGTGTCTCTCTCCCCGCGTCTCCCCCCGCGTCTCCCCCTCGTGTCTCCCCCCGTGTCTCTTTCCCCGCGTCTCCCCCCGTGTCTCTCCCCGCGTCTCCCCCCGCGTCTCCCCCCGCGTCTCCCCCCGTGTCTCTCTCCCCGCGTCTCCCCCCGCGTCTCCCCCCGTGTCTCTCCCCGCGTCTCCCCCCGTGTCTCTCCCCCCGTGTCTCCCCCCGTGTCTCTCCCCGCGTCTCCCCCCGTGTCTCTCCCCCCGTCTCCCCCCGTGTCTCCCCCCGTGTCTCTCTCCCCGCGTCTCCCCTGCATCTCCCCCCGTGTCTCTCTCCCCGCGTCTCCCCCCGTGTCTCCCCCCGTGTCTCCCCCCGCATCTCCCCCCGTGTCTCGCCCCGTGTCTCTCTCCCCACGTCTCCCCCCGTGTCTCCCCCCGTGTCTCTCTCCCCGCGTCTCCCCCCGTGTCTCCCCCCGTGTCTCTCCCCGCGTCTCCCCCCGTGTCTCTCCCCCCGCGTCTCCCCCCACGTCTCTCCACGCGTCTCCCCCCGTGTCTCTCCCCCCATGTCTCCCCCCGTGTCTCTCCCCGCGTCTCCCCCCGTGTCTCTCCCCCCGTGTCTCCCCCCGTGTCTCCCCCCGTGTCTCCCCCCGTGTCTCTCTCCCCGCGTCTCCCCCTGTGTCTCCCCCGTGTCTCTCTCCCCGCGTCTCCCCCCGTGTCTCCCCCCGTGTTTCCCCCCGTGTCTCTCCCCGCGTCTCTCCCCGCGTCTCCCCCCGTGTCTCCCCCTGTGTCTCTCTCCCCGCGTCTCCCCCCGTGTCTCTCTCCCCGCGTCTCCCCCCGTGTCTCCCCCCGTGTCTCTCCCCGCGTCTCCCCCCGTGTCTCTCCCCCCGTGTCTCCCCCCGTGTCTCTCCCCGCGTCTCCCCCCGTGTCTCCCCCCGTGTCTCTCTCCCCGCGTCTCCCCCTGCGTCTCCCCCCGTGTCTCTCTCCCCGCGTCTCCCCCCGTGTCTCCCCCCGTGTCTCTCCCCGCGTCTCCCCCCGTGTCTCCCCCCGTGTCTCTCTCCCCGCGTCTCCCCCCGTGTCTCCCCGTGTCTCTCCCCGCGTCTCCCGCCGTGTCTCTGCCAGCGAGTGTCTCACTCCGGCTCGCCGTCTTCTGCGACGACTTCGTGGGCCTCGGGCTGCTGCTGGCTCGGAGCCTCCAACAAGAGAGCCCCGAGCTGTGAGCAGAGACACACAGACACACACACAGACACACACACATACATACATACACACAGATACACAACAACAACAACAACAACCGCCATTCGCCACTAAGTGGCGGTGACATCACCACGATGCTTGTGCCAGGCCAAGTGCACCTTGAAGCCACGTGAAGTGTCGAACGCCCGATGGCAGGAGGTCACGGGGCAGACCCAGGTGCCACGGGTCGACTGACCGAGATGACCGAGATGACTGGCTGATGCACCACCTGTGCCCCCTACTGTACCAACTTGCTGTGCTTTAGCCACCCGGCGCTCCGCTCGTTGTTGTGAGCGTCGCTCCTCCGCCCTCCGTTGTTGTTGGAGGGCGACTGCCTCTAACTGCCCAGTAGCGTCCTTCATGAGCCTCCTCCACTGAGGCCGATCTTGACACCGCTGGTACCAGTCATCGGCAAGTCCACTCAGCTCCACGTCCTCCTGTACCACATCACTCCATCTCTTCTCCAGCCCGTGCCGCGCCCGTCTAGCCCCCTCGATCCGGCCGAACAAAAGCTGTTTAGGCATGCGGTGGCTGGGCATGCGGGCTACATGACCCAGCCAACGCAGCCTTGCCTGCCGGAGGAGCTCACTGATGGGACTTTGCCCAGATCTTTCAAGGATTTGTGAGCTCCTCACACAATCCAGCCTGGTTAAACCCAGGATGGATCGTAGGCAGGCCAGCCTAAATGTTTCCAACCGGCGAAGATGCTCCACTAGGAGGGTCCACGTTTCGCAAGCGTAGAGAAGGGAGGGAATGACCGTGGCCGAGAAGACCTGAAGCTTCGTGCGGAGCGACAGACCAGGTAGCTTCCACACAGCGTTACGCAACCGATGAAAAGATATTGCCGCTCGACTGATTCGGAGTGAGACCTCTGCTGATAAACTGGAGCCGGTCATAAGCACACTGCCCAGGTATGGGAAACTCTCCACTCTCTCCACAACTGCCCCATCACCAATTGGGAGTTGTGGGGGTGGAGTGTCCGATGGTACAAAATACCCAGGCAGGTGCTTAGTTTTGGTGGGGCTGATGGTAAGGCCCCACCTCTTAGTGGCACGCTCCAGTCTCAGCAGCAGCGTCTCCAACTCCTCTTCTGAATGAGCAGCTATTACCAAATCATCGGCATACATAACGTGGTTGACCAATAGGGAGCCATCCCTTGATCGCACCCGGGCATCGATCAGCCTCCCATTATATCTGTACCAAATGGAAATTCCCCCGGTACAGCTATTGAAGGCTTCATGAACTAAGCGGTCAAAATAGATGTTAAATAATGTGGGAGCCAGAGGACATCCCTGTCGCACCCCAAGGTGTACAGGGAAAGGCTCCGACTCCCAGCCACGTAGTTTTACCCGGGCCCGCTCACCATCATGAAGGTCCTTAATGATCGTGAGCAGAGGGTCAGGGACTCCGAAAGCACGAAGAACAACCCAGAGCCCAGTCCTACTGATGGTATCATAGGCCTTGACCAGGTCAATAAAGCAGAGATGTAGGTCTTTTTGGAATTCCCTACACCTCTGCTGTAGCAGACGGACAGAAAATATGGCATCTGTGTAGGACCGCCCTTTCCTGAAACCGCATTGGGGCTCCGCAAGCCTCTCCTCAGCGTGCCTAGCAAGGCGATGTTGAATAATCCTTGCCAGGACCTTACCCGGCACACTGAGGAGTGAGATGCCCCTGTAGTTGTTACAGTCGGTACGGTCCCCCTTCTTAAAGAGGGGGACCACCAGGGCATCCTTCCAGTCCTGCGGAACCCGTCCAGTGGTCCAGACTGTTGTTATGATGTCATATAGGGCAGTCTGTGCACAAACGCCACCCTCCCTCAGCATTTCGCTTGGGAGATCATCTCTGCCCGGTGCCTTCCCTGGTCTCAGACTCCGGATCGCCCTCAGTACTTCCTCAACAGCTGACACCTCAGCCAGCCACTCACAGGGGGTGACCTCTTCCAATATTTGAGGCACCGCAGTCTCAGCAGGGTTATCGCCACTTTGTGCCATGATGTTTTCCTGGCTGAGAGAATTTCCCTCCCCCAGGACCTCACAAAAATGCTCAGCAAATCTGCAAACCTGTTCCTGGGGGTCGGAGATTGGATCACCGTTTTTTCCTCTAATGATGGTAATAGGTGTGGCGCTGCAGGTTACTTTTTTGATGGAGTTAAATAGTGATTTGTGATCACGGGCCACTGAGGCAGACTCCATCTCCTCAGCAACCCGCGACCACCACCCATCCTTACAGCGCCTTACGGCTCTCCGAACTTCCGAGCGAAGGCTGCGGTAAACCTCCTCATTCTCTGACGTGGGATGCTGTAGGCGATGAGAGTGGGCCTGTCGCTTTTTCTCAATTAACCTGAACACCTCCTCTGTCAGCCAGGGTTTCTGGGGAGGTCTGGACCGCGTACCCAAAGCAGCCATTGCAGCTGCATGAGTCACAGTCTTAAACCTCGCCCATTTACCCTCGACATCAGGTGGAGTGGGGGACGATGCCAACCCCAGCTGCAAGCGATGATGAAATTCTCGCTTGCAACTTTCATCAGCTAACTGAGACCAGGCCACTTTTGGTTGGAATGGGATCCTGGGTGTACACCCACCACCGGAGTGGAAGAAAGGCAGGCGCATCTTACAGATGACTAGTCGATGGTCAGAGGGCAGATCAGCTCCACGGTAGGTCCTGGTGTCAAGGACATGGGCTCGCATTCGCTGGTCCGTCACTATGTAGTCCAGCAGATGTATCCATGATGTTGTGTGGATGCGCCGATGCCGGAAGAGCGTGTTGGTAATTACAAGCCCATGGGCTGCACAGAAATCTAGCAGCCTCTTACCGTTATTATTGAGCTGATCTGGCCCATGCCTTCCAATCACTCCAGACCAGGTGCCAGCATCATGACCAACTCGGGCATTGAAGTCACCCAACAAGATGACTCTGTCCCGAGTGGCCACTTTAGCCAGCACCTGTGACAGGTCATAGAAAGCGTCTGACTCATCGGCTTTGCCTGCATCCCTCCACGGATGTTCGTCTTCGGTGGGGGTATAAGTAACCACGACCACCACTCCTCGCCTCTGGTTGATGGGAAGGCGAGCCCAAAGTATCCTGGGGCTTACAGCTTCCCACACCTCACTGCCACGCCCCCTTCATTCTTTTGTTCAGAAGAAGAGCCACACCCTGTTGTTTGGCAGTCTCCTGCCCCGAGTAGAGGACTGTCCACCCCTCATGGTGGCAGGAGCCAGAACCGGTCCACCGGACCTCCTGAATGCCACAGAGATCCAGGCGGTACCGGTCCAGCTCCCGACAGAGGAGTGGCAGCCTCTCCTCCGCAGTGAGCGTTCGAACATTCCACGTGGCCATCCGCAATGGTTTTTTGTTGTTTCTGGAGGAGCCACGAGGGTGAAAATTCAATCTCCTGGCTCCGCCAAATGGGGTTTGGCCAGGAGACGTCATAAAAGCCTGACCCCCCGGGGCCTCCGGCACAAGCTTATTAGTTACAGGTTTATGGTTAGTTCGTAGTTTAGTGGTGGTTAATTGAAGGTGGAGGGGTTACCAGCCCCTCGCACCCGTCCAGAGCCCCCGTTTAGCCACTGTGGTGGACACAGATGCCATGAGGGGAGAGGCCAATGGGCATTCGCCCTCCCCCCACAGCACTGCCCACGACAGTGTTGCCTGTCCGGCACCGCGAGGAGGTAGGAGGTTGTTTTGCCGGACAGTGACACACACACAGTGACACACACACAGTGACACACACCCAGTGACACACACACACAGTGACACACACACACAGTGACACACAAACACAGTGACACACACACACAGTGACACACACACACAGTGACACACACACACACAGTGACACACACACACACAGTGACACACACACAGTGACACACACACAAAGTGACACACACACAGTGACACACACACAGTGACAAACACACACACAATGACAAACACACACACAGTGACACACACACAGTGACACACAGTGACACACACACACAGTGACACACACACACAAACCTTTTTTCCTCCAGGTTCCTCCATAGATGTTGTAGCGGCACCACCACCATCACCACCATCACTATCACCACCATCACCACCACCCTGCACACACCACCACCGTCACCACCATCACCATCACCACCACCTTGCACACACCACCATCATCACCACCACCACCATCACCATCACCTCCACCACCACCACCTCCATCAACACCACCACCACCATCACCACCACCACCTCCATCACCACCATCACCACCATCACCAACACCAACATCACCATCACCACCATCACCACCATCACCACCACCACCACCATCGTCACGACCATCATCACCATCACCACCACCATCACCACCATCGCCACCATCACCACCATCACCACTATCGCCACTATCACCACCATCACCACCATCACCACCATCACCACCATCATCATCATCAGCACCATCACCACCACCATCACCACCATCACCACCATCACCACCACCATCACCACCATCACCACCATCATCACCACCATCACCACCACCATCACTACCACCACCATCACCATCACCACCATCATCATCATCACCACCATCACCACCACCATTACCACCATCACCACCATCACCACCAACACCACCATCACCATCACCACCATCACCATCAGCACCATCACCATCACCACCATCACCACCACCACCATCATCACCACCATCATCATCACCATCACCACCATCACCACCAACACCACCATCACCATCATCACCATCACCACCATCACCACCATCACCATCACCACCACCACCATCACCACCATCACCTCCTCCACGTGAGTCATGTCGATGGCGAACATGAACGAGTCCGTGTCATCAAAACCATCCACGTCCTCCTGACACCTGGGACACGGGGAGACACGGGGAGACACGGTGAGACACGCGGGGACACGGGGAGACACGGGGAGACACGGGGAGACACGGGGAGACACGGGGGAGACACGGAGGGACACGGGGGAGACACGGGGAGGAGACACGAGGGGAGACAAGGGGAGGAGACACGGGGAGGAGACACGAGGGGAGACACGGGGAGACACGGGGAGACACGAGGAGGAGACACAGGGAGACACGGGGAGACACGGGGGGGGGTGTCAGGGTGAGTGTTGGAGGTAAGGATGGTGAGAGGTGAGTGGGGGGTGAGTGGAATGGTGAGTGGGAGGGTGAGTGGGAGGTGAGTGGGGTGGTGAGTGGGTGGGTGGGTGAGTGAGTGGGTAGGTGGGTGAGTGGGTGGATGAGTGAGTGGGTGAGTGGGTGGGTGAGTGAGTGGGTAAGTGGGTGAGTGAGTGGGTGTGTGGGATGGTGAGTGAGATGGTGAGTGGGGAAGTGAGTGGGTGGGTGAGTGGGTGGGTGGGTGAGTGAGTGGGTGAGTGGGTGGGTGAGTGAGTGGGTGGGTAAGTGGGTGAGTGAGTGGATGGGTGAGTGGGTGAGTGGCTGGGTGAGTGGGTGAGTGGGTGGGTGGGTGAGTGAGTGGGTGGGTGAGTGGCTGGGTGAGTGGGTGAGTGGCTGGGTGAGTGGGTGAGTGGGTGGGTGGGTGAGTGAGTGGGTGAGTGGGTGGGTGGGTGAGTGGGTGGGTGAGTGGGTGAGTGGGTGAGTGTATCCTCACCGCCCTGGGGAATCGAAGTGGATGGAGACTGGATAGTTTGACGACTCTGCAAACGGCAACATTCCCTGCAGACAAGCAAGAGACACGCAGAGACACACAGAGACACGCAGAGACCCACAGAGACACGCAGAGACACACAGAGAACCACAGAGACCCACAGAGACCCACAGAGACACACAGAGACACACAGAGACCCATAGAGACACACAGAGACACACAGAGACCCATAGAGACACACAGAGATTCACAGAGACACACAGAGACACACAGAGACTCACAGAGACACACAGATACATGCGGAGACACACAGAGACACACAGAGACACACAGAGACACACAGATACATGTGGGGACATGTGGAGACACGCAGAGACACGCAGAGACACGCAGAGACACACAGAGACACACAGAGACACACAGAAACACAGATAGACACGGAAACACACAGAGACAGAGTGGAGAGACACGGAGACCCACAGATACATGCAGAGACACACATAGATCCACAGAGATTCACAGAGACACACAGAGACAGACAGAGAGACCCACAGAGACACAGAGACACACAGAGACTCATAGAGACACACAGAGAAACACAGAGACTCACAGAGACAAACAGAGACACGCAGAGACACGCAGAAACACGCAGAGACCCGCAGAGACACGCAGAGACACACAGAGAACCACAGAGACCCACAGAGACCCACAGAGACTCACAGAGACACACAGATACATGCGGAGACACACAGAGACACACAGAGACACACAGAGACCCATAGAGACACACAGAGACACACAGAGACCCAAAGAGACACACAGAGATTCACAGAGACACACAGAGACACACAGAGACTCACAGAGACACACAGATACATGCGGAGACACACAGAGACACACAGAGACACACAGAGACACGCAGAGACACACAGAGACACACAGATACATGTGGGGACATGTGGAGACACACAGAGACACGCAGAGACACACAGACACACAGAGACACACAGAGACACAGAGAGACACGGAAACACACAGAGACAGAGTGGAGAGACACGGAGACCCACAGATACATGCAGAGACACACATAGATCCACAGAGATTTACAGAGACACACAGAGACAGACAGAGAGACCCACAGAGACACAGAGACACACAGAGACTCATAGAGACACACAGAGAAACACAGAGACTCACAGAGACAAACAGAGACACGCAGAGACACGCAGAGACACGCAGAGACACACAGAGACCCACAGAGACACACAGAGAGACACAGACACCCACAGAGACCCCCACAAAGACTCACAGAGACGCACAGAGACACACAGAGACCCACAGAGAACCCCACAGAGACCCACAGAGACACACAGAGACCCCCACAGACACCCATAGAGTCCCACAGAGACACAGAGACCCACAGAGACTCATAGAGACCCACAGAGACCCACAGAGACACACAGAGACCCACAGAGACCCTCAGAGACCCACAGAGACCCATAGAGTCACACAGAGACCCACAGATACCCACAGAGAGACCCACAGAGACACACAGAGACACACAGAGACCCACAGAGACCCCCAAAGAGACCCACAGAGACCCAAAAAGACACATCGAGACCTACACACACACAGTGACACACACACACAGTGACACACACACACAGTGACACACACACACAGTGACACACACACACACACAGTGACACACACACACAGTGACACACACAGTGACACACACACACAGTGACACACACACAGTGACACACACACACAGTGACACACACACACAGTGACACACAAACACAGTGACACACACACACAGTGACACACACACACAGTGACACACACACACAGTGACACACACACAAACCTTGTTTCTTCCAGGTTCGTCCATAGATGTTGTAGCGGCACCACCACCATCACTACCACCATCACCATCACCACCATCATCACCACCCTGCACACACCACCACCATCATCACCATCACCACCATCATCACCACCACCACCATCACCACCACCATCACCACCACCCTGCACACACCACCACCATCATCACCATCACCACCACCATCACCACCACCATCATCACCACCACCATCACCACCACCCTGCACACACCACCATCACCACCACCATCACCAACACCACCATCACCACCATCACCATCACCACCATCACCATCACCACCACCATCACCATCACCACCATCACCACCACCATCACCACCACCATCACCACCACCACTATCACCACCATCACCACCACAACCATCACCACCATCACCACCACCATCACCACCATCACCACCATCACCATCACCACCACCACCATCACCACCACCATCACCACCACCTCCACCACTATCACCACCACCATCACCACTATCACCACCATCACCACCACAACCATCACCACCATCACCACCACCATCACCACCATCACCATCACCACCATCATCACCCTCATCACCACCACCATCACCACAATCACCACCACCACCATCACCACTATCACCACCATCACCACCACCACCATCACCACCATCACCTCCTCCACGTGAGTCATGTCGATGGCGTTCATGAACGAGTCCGTGTCGTCAAAACCATCCACGTCCTCCTGACACCTGGGACACGGGGAGACACGGGGAGGAGACACGGGGAGACACGGGGAGACACGGGGAGACACGGGGGGACACGGGGAGACACGGGGAGACACGGTGAGGAGACACGGGGAGACACGGGGGGACACAGGGAGACACGGGGAGACACGGGGAGACGCGGGGAGACACGGTGAGGAGACACGGGGAGACACGGGGGGACACAGGGAGACACGGGGAGACACTGGGGAGACACGGGGAGACACGGGGAGGAGACACGGGGAGACACCGGGAGACACAGGGAGACACGGGGAGACACTGGGGAGACACGGGGAGGAGACACGGGGAGGAGACACGGGGGAGACACGGGGAGACACAGGGAGACACGGGGAGACACTGGGGAGACACGGTGAGGAGACACGGGGAGACACGGGGGGACACGGGGAGACACGGGGAGACACGGGGAGACATGGTGAGGAGACACGGGGAGACACGGGGAGGAGACACGGGGAGGAGACACGGGGAGGAGACACGGGGAGACACGGGGAGACACGGGGAGACACGGGGAGACACTGGGGAGACACGGGGAGACACGGGGAGGAGACACGGGGAGACACGGGGAGACACGGGGAGACACAGTGAGACACGGTAAGACACGGGGAGACACGGGGAGACACGGGGAGGAGACACGGGGAGACACGGGGAGACACGGGGAGGAGACACGGGGAGACACTGGGGAGACACGGGGAGACACGGGGAGACACGGGGAGGAGACACGGGGAGACACGGGGAGACACGGTGAGGAGACACGGGGAGACACGGGGAGACACGGGGAGGAGACACGGGGAGACACGGGGAGACACGGGGAGGAGACACGGGGAGGACACGGGGAGGAGACACGGGGAGGAGACACGGGGAGGAGACACTGGGGAGACACTGGGGAGACACGGGGAGACACGGGGAGGAGACACGGGGAGACACGGGGAGACACGGGGAGACACGGGGGCACACGGGGAGACACAGGGAGACACGGTGAGGAGACACGGGGAGACACGGGGGGACACAGGGAGACACGGGGAGACACGGGGAGACGCGGGGAGACACGGTGAGGAGACACGGGGAGACACGGGGGGACACAGGGAGACACGGGGAGACACTGGGGAGACACGGGGAGACACGGGGAGGAGACACGGGGAGACACCGGGAGACACAGGGAGACACGGGGAGACACTGGGGAGACACGGGGAGGAGACACGGGGAGGAGACACGGGGAGACACGGGGAGACACAGGGAGACACGGGGAGACACTGGGGAGACACGGTGAGGAGACACGGGGAGACACGGGGGGACACGGGGAGACACGGGGAGACACGGGGAGACATGGTGAGGAGACACGGGGAGACACGGGGAGGAGACACGGGGAGGAGACACGGGGAGGAGACACGGGGAGACACGGGGAGACACGGGGAGACACGGGGAGACACTGGGGAGACACGGGGAGACACGGGGAGGAGACACGGGGAGACACGGGGAGACACGGGGAGACACGGTGAGACACGGTAAGACACGGGGAGACACGGGGAGACACGGGGAGGAGACACGGGGAGACACGGGGAGACACGGGGAGGAGACACGGGGAGACACTGGGGAGACACGGGGAGACACGGGGAGACACGGGGAGGAGACACGGGGAGACACGGGGAGACACGGTGAGGAGACACGGGGAGACACGGGGAGACACGGGGAGGAGACACGGGGAGGAGACACGGGGAGACACGGGGAGGAGACACGGGGAGGAGACACGGGGAGGAGACACGGGGAGGAGACACGGGGAGGAGACACTGGGGAGACACTGGGGAGACACGGGGAGACACGGGGAGGAGACACGGGGGGAGAGACACGGGGGGGGGGGTGTCAGGGTGAGTGGTGAGTGGGAGGTGAGTGGGGTGGTGAGTGGGGTGGTGAGAGGGTGGGTGAGTGAGTGGGTGAATGAGTGAGTGGGTGAGTGGGTGGGTAAGTGAGTGGGTAAGTGGGTGAGTGAGTGGGTGGGTGAGTGGGTGAGTGAGTGGGTAAGTGGATGGGTGAGTGGGTGAGTGGGTGGGTAAGTGGGTGAGTAAGTGGCTGGGTGAGTGAGTGGGTGAGTGGGTGGGTTAGTGGGTGGGTAAGTGGGTGAGTAAGTGGCTGGGTGAGTGAGTGGGTGAGTGGGTGGGTTAGTGGGTGGGTAAGTGGGTGAGTGAGTGGCTGGGTGAGTGGGTGAGTGAGTGAGTGGGTGAGTGGGTGAGTGGGTGAGCGTTTCCTCACCGCCCTGGGGAATCGAATTGGATGGAGACTGGGTAGTTTGACGACTCTGCAAACGGCAACATTCCCTGCAGACAAGCAAGAGACACACAGAGACACACAGAGACACACAGAGACACACAGAGACACATGGAGACACACAGAGGCACACGGAAACACACAGAGACACACAGAGGCACACGGAGACACACAGAGACACGCGGAGACACACAGAGACACACAGAGACGCACAGATACATGTGGAGACATGTGGAGACACACAGAGACACGCAGAGACACACAGAGACCCACAGAGACCCACAGAGACACACAGAAACCAACAGAGACCCCCACAGAGACACACAGAGATCCACAGAGACACACAGACACCCCCACAGAGACACACAGAGACACACAGAGACACACAGAGACCCACAGAGACACACAGAGAGACACAGAGACCCACAGCGACCCCCACAAAGACTTACAGAGACCCACAGAGACACACAGAGACCCACAGAGACCCCAACAGAGACACACAGACATCCACAGAGACCCACAGAGACCCACGGAGACACACAGAGACCCACAGAGATCCACAGAGACCCCCACAGAGACACAGAGACCCACAGAGACCCATAGAGACCCACAGAGACCCATAGAGTCCTACAGAGACACAGAGACCCACAGAGACCCACAAAGACCCATAGAGTCACACAGAGACCCCCAAAGAGACCCACAGAGGCCCAAAGAGACACATCGAGACCTACACACACACAGTGACACACACACACAGTGACACACACACACACAGTGACACACACACAGTGACACACACAGTGACACACACACACACGGTGACACACACAGTGACACACACACACAGTAACACACACACAGTGACACACACACACACAGTGACACACACACACAGTGACACACACACACACAGTGACACACACACACAGTGACACACACAGTGAACACACACAGTGACACACACACACAGTGACACACACACACACAGTGACACACACAGTGACACACACACAGTGACACACACCACAGTGACACACACACACAGTGACACACACACACAGTGACACACACACACAGTGACACACACACACACAGTGACACACACACACAGTGACACACAAACAGTGACACACACACACAGTGACACACACACAGTGACGCGCACACACACAGTGACACAAACACAGTGACACACACACAGTGACACACACACACAGTGACACACACAGTGACACACACACACAGTGACACACACACACACAGTGACACACACACACAGTGACACACAAACAGTGACACACAGTGACACACACACAGTGACGCGCACACACACAGTGGCACAAACACAGAGATACACACACACAGTGACACACACACACACAGTGACACACAAACACAGTGACACACACACACACACAGTGACACACACACACAGTGACACACACACACACAGTGACACACACACAGTGACACACAAACAGTGACACACAGTGACATGCACACAGTGACGCGCACACACACAGTGACACAAACACAGTGACACACACACACAGTGACACACACACAGTGACACATAAACACAGTGACACACACACACAGTGACACACACACAGTGACACACACACACACAGTGACACACACACAGTGACACACACACACAGTGACACACACACACAGTGACGCACACACAGTGACACACAAACAGTGACACACACACACAGTGACACACACACAGTGACACACACACACACGGTGACACACACACACACAGTGACACACACACAGTGACACACACACACAGTGACACACACAGTGACACACACACAGTGACAAACACACACACAGTGACACACACACAGTGACACACACACAGTGACACACACACACAGTGACACACAAACACAGTGACACACACACACAGTGACATACACACACAGTGACACACACACAGTGACACACACACAGTGACACACACACACAGTGACACACAAACACAGTGACACACACACAGTGACACACACACAGTGACAAACACACAAACCTTTTTTCCTCCAGGTTCCTCCATAGATGTTGTAGCGGCACCACCACCATCACTACCACCATCACCACCACCCTGCACACACCATCACCATCACCACCATCACCTCCTCCACGTGAGTCATGTTGATGGCGTTCATGAACGAGTCCGTGTCGTCAAAACCATCCACGTCCTCCTGACACCTGGGACACGGGGAGACACGGGGAGACACGGGGGGACACGGGGAGACACGGGGGGACACGGGGAGACACGGTGAGGAGACACGGGGAGACACGGGGAGGAGACACGGGGAGACACGGTGAGGAGACACGGGGGAGACACGGTGAGGAGACACGGGGAGACCCGGGGAGGAGACACGGGGAGACACGGGGAGACACAAGGAGACACGGGGAGACACAAGGAGACACGGGGAGACACAAGGAGACACGGGGAGACACGGTGAGGAGACACGGGGAGACACGGGGAGACACGGTGAGGAGACACGGAGAGACACGGGGAGGAGACACGGGGGGGGTGTCAGGGTGAGTGTTGGAGGTAAGGATGGTGAGTGGTGAGTGGGACGGTGAGTGAGTAAGTGGGTGAGTGGCTGGGTGAGTAAGTGGGTGAGTGAGTGGGTAAGTGGGGTAAGTGGGTGGGTGAGTGGGTGAGTGTATCCTCACCGCCCTGGGGAATCGAAGTGGATGGAGACTGGATAGTTTGACGACTCTGCAAACGGCAACATTCCCTGCAGACAAGCAAGAGACACGCAGAGACTCACAGAGACTCACAGAGACCCACAGAGACGCACAGAGACCCCCACAGAGACACACAGAGACCCCCACAGAGACACACAGAGACCCACAGAGACACACAGAGACACACAAAGACACGCAGAGACCCCCACAGAGACCCACAGAGACACACAGAGACCCATAGAGTCCCACAGAGACACAGGGACCCACAGAGACTCATAGAGAGATTGAGAGAGAGGACGTCACATACACACAGCAAGATATGGAGAGAGATGGGGTCGCGTCATTTGACCATTCGCATCACACACAGATAGAGAGAGAGGAAAACACGATGTAGAATACAACACATCACACACATCACATCACACACACAGAGAGAGAATACAACACATCACACACAGAGAGAGAGAGAGAATACAACACACACACAGAGAACAACACATCACACACACAGAGAGATCACATCACACAGAGAGAGAAAAACACGATGTAGAGAATACAACACATCACACCGTGAGTCTCGGTGATTGACACTGAACCCTGTGGGAGCCTCAGTCTGGCTCTGTGAGTCTCGGTGATTGACACTGAACCCTGTGGGAGCCTCAGTCTGGCTCTGTGAGTCTCGGTGATTGACACTGAACCCTGTGGGAGCCTCAGTCTGGCTCTGTGAGTCTCAGTGATTGACACTGAACCCTGTGGGAGCCTTAGTCTGGCTCTGTGAGTCTCAGTGATTGACACTGAACCCTGTGGGAGCCTCAGTCTGGCTCTGTGAGTCTCAGTGATTAACACTGAACCCTGTGGGAGCCTCAGTCTGGCTATGTGAGTCTCAGTGATTAACACTGAACCCTGTGGGAGCCTCAGTCTGGCTCTGTGAGTCTCAGTGATTAACACTGAACCCTGTGGGAGCCTCAGTCTGGCTATGTGAGTCTCAGTGATTAACACTGAACCCTGTGGGAGCCTCAGTCTGGCTCTGTGAGTCTCAGTGATTGACACTGAACCCTGTGGGAGCCTCAGTCTGGCTCTGTGAGTCTCAGTGATTGACACTGAACCTTGTGGGAGCCTCAGTTTGGCTCTGTGAGTCTCAGTGATTGACACTGAACCCTGTGGGAGCCTCAGTCTGGCTCTGTGAGTCTCAGTGATTGACACTGAACCTTGTGGGAGCCTCAGTTTGGCTCTGTGAGTCTCAGTGATTGACACTGAACCTTGTGGGAGCCTCAGTCTGGCTCTGTGAGTCTCAGTGATTGACACTGAACCATGTGGGAGCCTCAGTCTGGCTCTGTGAGTCTCAGTGATTGACACTGAACCTTGTGGGAGCCTCAGTCTGGCTCTGTGATTCTCAGTGATTGACACTGAACCTTGTGGGAGCCTCAGTCTGGCTCTGTGATTCTCAGTGATTGACACTGAAACCTTGTGGGAGTCTTAGTCTGGCTCTGTGAGTCTCAGTGATTAACACTGAACCCTGTGGGAGCCTCAGTCTGGCTCTGTGAGTCTCGGTGATTAACACTGAACCCTGTGGGAGCCTCAGTCTGGCTCTGTGAGTCTCAGTGATTAACACTGAACCCTGTGGGAGCCTCAGTCTGGCTCTGTGAGTCTCGGTGATTAACACTGAACCCTGTGGGAGCCTCAGTCTGGCTCTGTGAGTCTCAGTGATTAACACTGAACCCTGTGGGAGCCTCAGTCTGGCTCTGTGAGTCTCGGTGATTAACACTGAACCCTGTGGGAGCCTCAGTCTGGCTCTGTGAGTCTCAGTGATTAACACTGAACCCTGTGGGAGCCTCAGTCTGGCTCTGTGAGTCTCGGTGATTAACACTGAACCCTGTGGGAGCCTCAGTCTGGCTCTGTGAGTCTCGGTGATTAACACTGAACCCTGTGGGAGCCTCAGTCTGGCTCTGTGAGTCTCGGTGATTAACACTGAACCCTGTGGGAGCCTCAGTCTGGCTCTGTGAGTCTCGGTGATTAACACTGAACCCTGTGGGAGCCTCAGTCTGGCTCTGTGAGTCTCGGTGATTAACACTGAACCCTGTGGGAGCCTCAGTCTGGCTCTGTGAGTCTCAGTGACGTCAAACCGCATATGGGGGGGTTGGGTGGTGGGGGTTGGGTGGTGGGGTGGTGGGGGGGGTGGCGGTGGGGGGGGTTGGGTGGTGGTGGGGGGTGGTGGTGGGGGGGGGTGGTGGTGGGGGGGGGGGTGGTGGTGTGGGGGTGGTGGTGCTAATTAAGCTGGGTGAGTGTACTGACAGTCTATAATGTAGACTGTAGCCTGGTAATTAAGGTGGTGATGGTGGTGGTGATGGTGGTGGTGATGGTGGTGATGGTGGTGGTGATGGTGGTGATGGTTGTGATGGTGGTGATGGTGGTGATGGTGGTTGTGATGGTGGTGATGGTGGTGGTGGTGGTGATGGTGGTGATGGTGGTGGTGATGGTGGTGATGGTGGTGGTGGTGGTGATGGTTGGTGGTGGTGGTGGTGGTGATGGTGGTGATGGTGGTGGTGATGGTGGTGGTGGTGGTGATGGTGGTGATGGTTGGTGATGGTTGTGATGGTGGTGGTGATGGTTGTGATGGTGGTGGTGATGGTGGTGATGGTGGTGGTGATGGTGGTGATGGTTGTGATGGTGGTGGTGATGGTGGAGATGGTTGGTGATGGTGGTGATGGTTGGTGATGGTGGTGGTGATGGTGGAGATGGTGGTGATGGTTGGTGATGGTTGTGATGGTGGTGGTGATGGTTGTGGTGGTGGTGGTGGAGGTGGTGATGGTGGTGGTGGTGATGGGTGGTGGTGATGGTGGTGATGGTTGGTGATGGTTGGTGATGGTTGTGATGATACAGGGAGCTGTTCTCGCTGCATCACCACCCTCAACAGCAACAAGAAGCCGCAGCGATCTGCCATGGAGCGAGCCGGCGGCGGTAGCGGAGGCAGCGGAGGCGGCAGGAGGGCGGAGGAGCGGCTCGCACGGCCGTCCGCGGGAGCCCCCCCGCAGGGCGGCGGCGGAGAGCGCCCCGTAATACAAACAAAAGACATAACTCTGATAATGTATGCACTGTCCTTGAAGTTGATTGGTCCACACCCGAGACAGCTTTCCTTAGAGCCTAGTCTCACATGGTGTTGGACCAGATGACGCCCAAAGGCGCAATACGACGCTGATCATGTAGGAGAGGGCAGGCAACGAGGGCGCGCGCCAAAGACAAAGACAAAGATCACCCGTGTAGCCTGCACAGGCTGTTGGGGCAAGTGCTGTAGCGAGCACCTATAAGGCCGGAACGGTGGAGGAGGGGGTGGGAGGCCAGCACCACGCCCGGCCGCCTTTATCTCCCCAGTGGCGATGTTTACACACCGCACCAGGTACTCATTTGAGGCTGAGTCGACCCGGGGGAGGCGCAGTGCCGGTTCAGGTAATCGTCGCTGGTTTTGGCCGTGAGCGGGAATATAACTCGGGGATCCGGGTTCGTAGTGCAGCGCGCTAACCGCTGCACCACCACTCCTCGCCACACTGACACACAGCCTGACACACACACTGACACACACTTTTTAGGACAAAAATATATTTAATTACCAATTGCTTAATGGTGCAATGCAATCATCTGACCCATAGGTGGCAGCCATCTCAAGCCAGAGGACGAGAGGACTCTAGCCGCCACGCATATAAAGGATTTATACTGGTAGGAACGAAGTGAACCAGCCTACAATAGATTATATCGTCCGTCCGTCCGATTATGTGTAGCAACATCGCCCCCTACTGCAAACACTTGGCAGGACCCTACAAAAACCTTTAGACTCAGTGAGGCTTTTCTGGCTAAACAAGTGTAACAATACATTATGTTTATATTATTTGGTTATTCGTTCCTACCAGCCCACCCCGCAGGGACCTGTTAGTGAAAAACTTTGTTTTTACGAGTTATACTTGTACTTGTATTAAGTTCGCTTGCGCGCTTACGACCGTGCAAATCTTTCGGTCGTTTTTTAACCCACTTCCCGTGATCCAATCGAGCTGACATTTTGCACACAGACTCGTTGTGCGTGACAATTTATTTTCGTGAAATTTTTTTTCCAAAATTTTACACTTTTTAGGACAAAAATATATTTAATTACAATTGCTTAATGGTGGCATACAATCATCTGACCCATAGGTGGCAGTCATCTCAAGCCAGAGGATGAGAGGACTCTAGCCGCCACGCATATAAAGGATTTAGAGTGAAAACTTTGTTTTTACGGGTTATACTTGTTTTTTAGTTGAAGCGTAAATTATAGGAGGCGGCTATTTTATCTCGCTCCGTGTCTCGCTCCGTCGTTGTTGCCGATATCAACCGTGTGGCCGGCACGGGCGAGGAACGCGAGCAGTGCGGTCCGCGTTGCGCGAGAGATGCCGACGAGAATTGGCAGCAGACAGAACTCCGATTTGCCACGGCGTCGTCCGGGTTTTATTTATTCGTTGCTCCTTAGTTCATCATCAAAATCACACTTTTGTGCGTGCAGAACGGGCGCCGCTTGAACCGAGAAGGGGCATTCAAGGGCACGTGGGAGTTGGCGTCTCTGTCACGTGGTACGCGTCACTCGGTGTCTGCAACGTGACGAGTTTCTTCCGCTGCTGGAGCTTCCCTTGGCTCGCCCGTCCAAGCTTCAATCTGACGTCGGGACGTTTCCAACAACAACAACAACACAAACACTCGGCGAGTCGGCGAGGGAGACGATGAAGGCGAGTTTACAAAGCGCCGCTCCCGCTCATCCATCAGTCACCTGTGTGAGTGTTAGGTGTGTGTGTGTTAGGTGTGTGTGTTAGGTGTGTGTGAGTGTTAGGTGTGTGTGTGTGTTAGGTGTGTGAGTGTTAGGTGTGTGTGTTAGGTGTGTGAGTGTTAGGTTGTGTGTGAGTGTTAGGTGTGGGTGTGTGTTAGGTGTGTGTGAGTGTTAGTGTGTGTGTGTGTTAGGTGTGTGATGTTAGGTGTGAGTGTTAGGTTGTGAGTGTTTAGGTGTGTGTGAGTGTTAGGTGTGTGTGAGTGTTAGGTGTGTGAGTGTTAGGTGTGTGTGAGTGTTAGGTGTGTGTGTTAGGTGTGTGTGAGTGTAGTGTGTGTGAGTGTTAGGTGTGTGTGAGTGTTAGGTGTGTGTGAGTGTTAGGTGTGGAGTGAGTGTTAGGTGTGAGTGTTAGGTGTGTGTGTGTGTTAGGTGTGTGTGAGTGTTAGGTGTGTGTGAGGTGTAGGTGTGAGTGAGTGTTAGGTGTGAGTGTTAGGTTTGATGTGTGAGTGTTAGGGTGTGTTGTGTTAGGTGTGTGAGTGTTAGGTGGTGTGAGTGTTAGGTGTGTGTGAGTGTTAGGTGTGAGTGAGTGTTAGGTGTGTGATGAGTGTTAGGTGTGTGTGAGTGTTAGTGTGTGGTGAGTGTTAGGTGTGTGTGAGTGTTAGGTGTGTGTGAGTGTTAGGTGTGTGTGTGTGTGTTGAGTGTTAGGTGTGGTGAGTGTTAGGTGTGTGTGAGTGTTAGGTGTGTGTGAGTGTGTAGGTGTGTGTGAGTGTTAGGTGTGTGTGAGTGTTAGGTGTGTGTGAGTGTTAGGTGTGTGTAGGAGTCTGTGTGTGTGTGAGTGTTAGGTGCTTTGTTGTTTGCGATCCAGAACAGAACATCCCGGTTGACACATATGGAGGCATCATTACCACGCGGCGATTCGCTCAGCTACCCCCGACGCAAATATCTGCTCTCAATCCACCACAGCGTCAAAGTGATACTCGCCTGTGCTCCGTCAATATCAACCCGTGTACGAAGGCAAATAAAATATTTCTATCGCGCCACGTTGGATTAAAAAACACACCGTCAGAAAAGATCGTGTTAACGGTTCAAAGAGAGTTTTTTTTATTGTCAAAACTTGTGTAAACAAATCACTACTGTAGCTATTCCAGGGAATTGCACATTCGAATTGAACGTTCCCATGCGCTGTATGCACCTGGTACCAGTTTACATGAAAGGCAGTGATTGCTACAAAATATAAAGCACATTGCAAAACGTACACGTGGTTTTGGGCTCCGTATGCAAACTCAAACATTGGATATATTTTTTCCGAGTGGTTTATCCAGAAAAACAATTCCTCAAATTGTACTTTAAAGGTTTTTGGCTTTTAATCAAAGCTCAATAATATCAACAGCCCTTGTTCAATCCACTCCAAGATGCAGACAGTGACCAGACGGGTACTTCACCAGTGGTCAGCACCCAAACAATCAGCAGTTCGGACGTCACCCTCAAACTCGGGTTTCTGAATCCACAGCACAATCACGTTCCTTCACAGTGGCCAGCTAGGAACTTGGTTGGGCAGAAAGCTCGCGGTCACGTGACGCACTTCAACCAATCCGCGAGCGTGCTACACGGTGGGAGGGGCTATGCACGACAGACAAATAATCCCTGGTGGGTGGTGGGGAACTGTTGTTCCTACCTGTAACAAAAAATTAACCCGTAAAAACAAAGTTTTTCACTCTAAATCCTTTATATGCGTGGCGACTAGAGTCCTCTTGTCCTCTGGCTTGAGATGGCTGCCACCTATGGGTCAGATGATTGCCTGCCACCATTAAGCAATTGGTAATTAAATATTTATAAAAAAAATTCCCTAAAAAGTGTAAAATTTGGGAAAAAATGTTTCACGAACATAAATTGTCACGCACAACGAGTCTGTGTGCAAAATGTCAGCTCGATTGGATGACGGGAAGTGGGTTAAAAAACGACCGAAACATTTGCACGGTCCTAAGCAAGCAAGCAAGTGAACTTAATATAATGGATTTTAAAAAAACCCACTGCATATATACGCTTAAGACAGTTCCATGAACACTAAGTGTAGACAGGTGTTGTTTTCTCTACATCTGCTACCAGCAGCAAAGTCTATAAAACTTTGCAGAATGGAACATGTCACAAATCAACTTTTATTTAGGCATTTTTGGGGTTGTTATCAAGTAGGTGAGAGCAGACAGGCCCCGTACAACAATCTTCTGGAGTATGAGAACATCTGATTTTGCAAAAACCTTCCCACTTCGTGTTCATCCTTCCAAAAGATGCAAATTTGAAACGATCTTTCAACAGTCGAGCAAATGCAACACAACAAAAAAGCACATTTCTCTGAACATGGCTATCTCCTCTGCACGGAAACAAAACGTGTTGTATATTTCAACTCCAGATGACCTAAACGGCACGTTTTATCTTAGACGTGACTTTACCGAAAAAACCAAAGAATAATTCCTGCAGTCACGAAAGCTCCAAAATTAAGAAGGAACAAAACTGACAAGTCATTCACTTCTTTCTTGGAAGAGACAAGTTCCTGCCTTGGGTAGTAAAGCCAAGATGCTGCTTTATATTCTATTGACTGCATTCTGGAAAAAAAAAAACTATGCAAGCAAGCTCAAAGGAATTCGATTTAAAGCTTTCGTGACTGCAGGGATTCATCTTCTTGGTTCTTTCGGTAAAGTCACGTAGAAGGGAAGTAATAAAATAATAATAAATAAAAACAGACTGTCTTCTCGACAGACCTGTTCTTCACCTGAGGACGGCTGCTTGCGTTGTGGCCGAAACGTCGTGAGAATTAATTTATAAAAAAAAAGTATTACTATTTTATTATTTCCATTCTACGTGACTTTACCGAAAGAACCAAAAGAAGCTCAAAGGAAGTTATTGAAACTGCGAGTGAAACGACACTAGCTTATCTTCTTGGTTCTTTCGGTAAAGTCACGTAGAAGGAAAATAATAAAATAATAAAAATAAAACATAATAAAATAATTCTCACGACGTTTCGGCCACAACGCAAGCAGCCGCCCTCAGGTGGAGAACAGGTCTGTCGACCGTGACTTTACTGAAAGAACCAAGAAGATGAATCCCTGCAGTCACGAAAGCTTTCAATCGAAAGACACCAGCTTATTTACCCCAAGGGCTTTTCATACAAAGTGCAACCCATGGCCCACACAACCTCCCAACCATCATCCATCTATCGCTCACCCCCCTCCTCTTCTCACTCCAGCCCCTCTTCTTCTTCGATGTCAGAGCATGAAGACAATCTTGGCATCTTGCTCCTGGGCACCTCCAGGCTGCTACTGCCTCCCCCAGCTGCGAGAACGAGGAAAGTCAACGGCTTGGCGAGCGTGCGCTCGCAAATTGTATTTGGCAATGCTGCTTTTGCGATACCGATTGCCGACGGAGGACAGATGACTGCCAGAGGGCCGCAGCGCTGGGAACACTTTGGCACGGATGCCGTCCTTGGTGTCGATGCCGTCATCGTCGTCGTCCTCGGAGCTGAGGTGGACTGTCTCTTCACTGGACGAGCGCTGCAGCGTCGTCTCGCTGGAGATCGTGGTGGACACGCCATGCTCTTCGATTCCACTCAATAGCAGTCGCTTTTTTGGCTTCTGGGACTCCCAGTTCATCCAAGTCCTAAAATCCAGCGAAATACAAAAAATATGCACACACACACACACAACTTGTGTTCAGCGATACAACATTGATAATTGGCTTTTTACCCTTCTATCTGGCAACAAAACTGACACCTTTTTACAAGGAGTCATGTTTGCATAGACCGCAATACCTTGCAGTCATAATACAAACAAAAGACATAACTCTGATAATGTATGCACTGTCCCTGAAGTTGATTGGTCCACACCCGAGACAAGTATTGTGGTCTATACAAACATGACTCCTTGTAAAAAGGTGTCAATTTTGTTGCCAGATAGAAGGGTAAAAAAACAATTATGATATTTTTACTGGCAAATGAGGTTCCCATAGTGTACGATACAACATTCTTCAAATTTCTGACGACGTGTATTCCTCAGAGCAATTAATGTACAAAATCAGTCGGTATTACCGGTAGGAACCACCTGGTTCCACCAGCCCACAGGGGATGATTGTGTCTGTCCATCGTGCATCCAAAAATGGGAGGGGTGGGGCTGGGTGGGGAGGGGAGGGTGGGGAGGGGCTGGGTGTGGGGAGGTGGAGGGCTGGTGGGAGGGTGGGTGGGGCTGGGGGGTGGGGTGGTGTGGAGAGGGGCTGGTCCACCCCCGTGGTGCCCTTATAAAACTCAACGTTTAACCTACTCACGACGGCTTGTGCACGGCCCTCACAGTTGGCCATTGACCGAGCAACCCCAACGTTTCCTACCCCGCTCCCTCCGCAGGAGGAATGTGTTTATTTGTACCCACTACTGGATCAGGACTCCTCAGCCTCCTCACTCGAGCATAGGTGACGATCCCTCTATCAACTACACACGAACTAATCTCACAACTCGAATCTCTGTGGTGGTCATCCTCTTGGTGATGTGTGCTCTACTTTGGAGCCACTCCAATGCAGTCAGTGATGTTCCCTTGCCGAAGCCCATCTACTTTTTTGCAGTTGTCAATGTTTCTTATTTGCATGTTTCGGTATCCACGTGTAATGGGTTCCGGAGACACTTGTAGAGGTAACTCTATTATTACAATACAACACTCCAACAGTCCTGATACTCTGTTACAGCCTAGGTTACACAGCCTAGGTACACAGCCTAGGTAGACAGTCTAGGTACACAGCCTAGCGACACAGCCTAGGTACACAGCCTAGATACACAGCCTAGGTAGACAGCCTAGGTACACAGCCTAGGTACACAGCCTAGGTACACTGCCTAGGTACACTACTCTGGCTATGCTCTGGGGTCCTCCGGCTACAATCCCCCTAGGGGAGGCTACCTGACCCGACCCAGCCAAGGTCCGACCCAGCCAAGGTGCGGGTCTGGACTCTGGCTTCCCTCGGAACTCGCCCTCACAAGGACGTAGAGCCGGGAGGTCCCAGAGTCCCACCACTGGCCCTCACAGCGTCCCGGCCCTTACAAGGACAAGCGGGACGAGGGGGTACAGGGTCCTAAGCTGGCTGGCTGGCGGGTCTTGACCTGCGACTGGCCCTGATCGGCCAGGGAGCTGCCCTTTATTGCCTCGTGCCCAACGAGGGGTGGGGTTGTGTGCGCCCCCAGGTATCCCACAGAGCACACACAGCCCCCCCCCTGGTGGCACCAAGGGGCTTAGCTGTCTGGGGTGCCTGGGATCCTAGCGCCTGCCGCCAAGGGCTTCTCTGCCTAGGGTCCCAGAGCCCCCTCTTGTGGCACTACAATCCTCACCTACTCACCACTCACCCTCACCACTCACCCTCACCACTCAGCACTCACGCTCACCCCTCTCCCTCACCACTCACCCCTCTCCCTCACCCACTCACGCTCACCCACTCACCCTCACCACTCACCCTCACCATCACCCTCACCTACACACGCATTAACTCTTTACAAGTTAATTCCAACCTTCCATCTTCTCAAGCTTCTTTGTGCATTTTTTTATGTTGCAGAAAAACTTAGAAATAAATCCCAATCCTGTATTCGTTAAAAAACACGCGTAGTTTGCGTGAAAGCGTCCGTAGGAACTTGCCTGCAGAGTGACGTTCATCAGCTGTTGGACACTCGACAATCCACGTGAAGTGAAATTCTCCAAAACTCCAAGCAGTCTATTTGTTTCAGGAAGCTTGAGACACAAAAACAACACACACAAGGCTCCAAAATGTTAATACCAAATACAAGAAGCACGAAAAGTACTTTGTACGGATGAATTACATTAACTTGCACATTTTTACTCCGTAAACATTGCGATTAGAAATAACATGTGAAGCAACACTTACATTGCTTGTACTGTATATCCCTATGGAAAATAATGACTTTTTTTTATTGGAAATCCAAGTGCAAAAATCAGCCCAAACTGCATTACGAACTTTGCTTTTCGATTTTAAAGCTTTCGTGACTGCAGGGATTCATCTTCTTGGTTCTATCGGTAAAGTCTCGTAGAAGGGAAGTAATAAAATAAAACATAATAAAATAATAAAATAAAACATAATAAAATAATTCTCACGACGTTACGGCTGCTTGCGTTGTGGCTGAAACGTCGTGAGAATTATTTTATCATGTATATTATATTATTATATTATTATGTTTTATTTTTATTATTTTATTACTTCCCTATACGTGACTTTACCGAAAGAACCAAGAGATGAACTTTGCGTTGTTTAATTCACCCACCGACTTAAGTATTGTAGTCGGTATCCACGATCAAACTAAACACTTGAAGAACCCAGACTCGTATATAATAAAGGAGGTGTTATAAACACTGCAAGTCAACTAAAAATATCTAATGCAGTTGTAGGAGTGCTCATAGTAATATCCGAGGACCGATACCGACCCACCTACCCAGTGACTAGGGAAGATGTTGCAGTGTTAGGAATAGAATACGTCAAGGAAAGCCATTTAAATAAAGCAGTGATACATCATGAAAAGAATGGAGCGTGCAGACGCAACAGTAGAAAAGGTTTAGTTATAGTACAGTGCATATTATCATTATCAGAGTTGCTTCTTTTTGTTGGCATTTTTGACTACTTGCGTTGTGGTCATTGCAAACATGATGCCTTGTATAAAGGTGTCAGTTTTTGTACCAGTTGAAAGGGTAAAAACCTATCACTATATTTTGCCACTGCTAAAAGAGATGTCTCAAGGTGTATGATGCCTTGTATAAAGGTGTCAGTTGTTGTACCAGTTGAAAGGGTAAAAACCTATCACTATATTTTGCCACTGGTAAAGGAGGTCTCAAGGTGTATGATGCCTTGTGTAAAGGTGTCAGTTTTGTACCAGTTTAAAAGGGTAAAAACCTACTACTATATTTTGCCACCGCTAAAAGAGATGTCTCAGAGTAGAAAAGGTTATTTCAGCAAAGAATCCCTTTCATTTATTTGTAATTTTTTTCAGAGCGTGAATGATGACGATCTTCTTGCTTCTTTCGGTAAAGTCACGTAGAAGGAAAGCAACATTATATTATTTTAATATATTATTATATTATTTTATTATGTTTTATTTTTATTATTCTATTACTTCCCTTCTACGTGGTGACTTTACCGAAAAAACCAAGAAGATGAATCCCTGCAGTCACGAAAGCTTTAAATCAAAAATGACGACGATGTTCAAAGGTGGCGACGATGATGCACCTAAAGGGCACTTACTTGTAAAGAGCGTTGCCAGGCTTGCCGCTGTCCGGCAGGGTTCCAAGCCGGGCCCGTGGGTTGTCTCCGTCCGGTGGCCGTGGGGGACCATTGGATCCACTCGCTTCACCCGTCACAACATCCTGTGCAACGCCTGCAACCAGTGGATGAGCATTCGCAATAAAACCATTTACACCTCAACACATATACGAGTAATATTGAATTCATCCTCTTGGTTCTTTCGGTAAAGTCATCACGTAGAAGGGAAGTAATAAAATAATAAAAATCATAAAATAATTCTAACGACGTTTCGGCCACAACGCAAGCAGCCGTCTTCAGGTGGAGAACAGGTGTGTCGGAAAGACAGCGTCTGACAGACCTGTTCTTCACCTGAGGACGGCTGCTTGCGTTGTGGCCGAAACGTCGTGAGAATTGTATTTTATCGTGTTTTATTTTTATTATTTTATTACTTCCCTTCTACGTGGCGACTTTACCGAAAGAACCAAGAAGAGTGCGTATCACTTTGTGGCAAATTATGTCACGTCTTTCAATTCTACCGCGTGCCGCCACGTTCCGTACAGAGAAATGTGCTGCGCCGAGCAGGGAGAGCTTGCGTCACCTGATGAGGAACCTTCGCCCGCACTGGAGGGTCCCTGGCTGCCGGCCAAGACTTCCTGTGAACACTCGCTGCCGTGTCGGCTGAGGTTGGACGGCCTGCCACGCAATTCCGTCACGTATCTGGGAGGGAGAAAAAACCCAAAAAATTAACCCTCTTGATGTGCAAATTATTTTGTCAAGGCGCCCTTCCCCCCCCTTCCAACCCAGCGTATATACATGCTCCAAGCGCGTGTGCTGTTTCATTCAGACGCTGTCGCCTCGACAGACCTGTTCTTCACCTGAGGACGGCTGCTTGCGTTGTGGCCGAAACGTCGTGAGAATTATTATTATTTTTATCATTTTATTACTTCCCTTCTGTTGCTACCATTTAATTACAGCAGCAATCGGGAACTTCTCTCGCAAGAGCAACGATTGTCTATTTCGTGTTCACGTACTGTTGTTGCTGCAGGTTGCGCAACACATTGGCATCCGTGGGCAGCGTTCGGATTAGCTCCAGGTTTTCCTTGATTTTCTTTAATATTTCAAATGTTCTCTCCCATGCACCTACATACATACAGACCGCAGAGCAAATTCTTTCAAACATGAAATGCTTATTGTGACATGTGATTGCGAGGAATTTAAACGAAAGCAGGTAACTTACCAGGAGGCGAAATATGTCTTCTTGGTCGGATGGCCAATTGCTGCCACAGTTGCTTGCAGTCATCAGCATGTCGTGCACCACTTTCACGCAGCCTGAGGATTTGGTTAAGTGGCAAAAGCGGACAGGTAAGGCGAGTACACGCAGGGACAATTTCTTTCAGAATACATTGAAATGATGTTCATGGGACCTCCTTTGCCAGTACCAAAATACTAATAGGGGTTTTCACCTTTTTTCTGGCAACAAAACTGATACCTTTTGCAAGGAATCATACTTACATTAACCCAATACTTGCAGTCAAATGCAAACAAAAAACAATACTCTGATAATTTATGCATTGTCTTTGAAACTGATTGGTCCACACCAGAGACAGCTTTCTTTAGAGCCTAGTCTCATATGGTGTTCGACCAGATGACGCCAAAAGGCGTCATCATGGGACCTCCTTTGCCAGTACCAAAATATACTCATAGGGGTTTTCACCTTTTTTCTGGCAACAAAACTGACACCTTTTGCAAGGAATCATACTTACATTAACCACAATACTTGGCGTCATCTGGTCGAAAACCATATGAGACGAGGCTCTAAAGAAAGCTGTCTCTGGTGTGGACCAATCAGTTTCAAAAACAATGCATAAATTATCAGAGTATTGTTTTTGTTTGCATTTGACTGCAAGTATTGTGGTTAATGTAAGCATTATTCCTTGCAAAAGGTGTCAGTTTTGTTGCCAGAAAAAAGGGGAAAACCCCTATTAGTGAAATTATATAATTTACAAAAACCTCAAATGTGTCTTAATAGCTAGACAGCACGTGTGTGTGAACAAGGGGCAGTCAAAGTGATCACCTTGGGAGTTCGTATCAGAAGCCGCCTCTCCACTCGCTCGCTGACTGCTGCCAGAAGTGGACACCTTAGGCACTTGTGGGGTGTGCTCAACTGGCTGAGCCTGTGGAGACTGACAAGTCTGGGTTGCTGCCTCTGCCAAGGCAGGAGGATACTGCTGCACAGACTGAGCTGCATTCTGCATGGTGAGTGAAGGAGCCTTCCGATTGTTTGGAGACTGCTGCTGCTGCTGCAGCTCCTCACCGTCCTGATGCATGCACTGCTCGTCCATTTTGATATCTTGGAGATTTGAAGCTTTCGCGACTGCAAGGATTCATACTCGGTACAGTCACCGTGTAGGTAAAAAATGAAATTAAAATAAAAGAATAAAAATCACAAATCCTGCATAAATCACAAATCCTGCATAATGCACGGGCATAAGTAGTACTATTCACTTACCTGCATTTCCCATATCCCCTCCCTTTTGCTGCTAATCCTGCATAATGCACGGGCATAAGTAGTACTAATCACATTCCTGCATTTCCCATGAATATGCTAAATTCCTCTTGATATGCAAATTATTTTGTCGAAGCGCCCTTTCCCCCCTCCCAACCCAGCTTATATATATGCTCCAAGCTCGTGTGCTGTTTCATTCAGACGCTGTCTCCTCGACAGACCTGGTTTTCACCTGAGGACGGCTGCTTGCGTTGTGGCCGAAACGTCGTGAAAATTATTTTATTATTTTTTATTTTATTACTTCCCTTCTACGTGACGACTTGACCGAAAGAACCAAGAAAAATAGAAAAATCACAACGTTTCGGAAGCAACACAAGCTTCCGTCTTCAGGTGAAACAGATATTTTGCGGTGACAGTTTCACCTGAAGACGGAAGCTTGTGTTGCTTCCGAAACGTCGTGATTTTATCTTTTTTTTAATTAATTTTTATTTCATTCTTCACCTACATTTTTACATCTCTCCCCGGCGAAGCACACACTCGGGTCTCACAGCAGAATCGGCCCAGTACCTGGCCACTAAAACAAATGGCCAGAAAACAAATGCATAAAACAATTTTTTTATGGCAGCCATTGTAAGGCATGTCTTTACTTAACCAGCCAAAAGAGAATTTCAAGAAATTACAGGAAAAGATAAAATAGTTTAAAAACATTACAATGTCTCTTCAACCACGACTATAGAGACATGGTAATCGCAATCATTGTACACTTAGACATTTTCAATGTTCAGCCCTATTAAACTTGCAGCAGATATTGTATGTAGCTAGGGTTCTCAAGTTTCGTACATAACAGGATGAATTCCACACCCTCGAAATGGCATTGCTGTTGCATTAGCATCTGTGCCGCCCATTCACTAGACCAATGGCATTGTAGCTAGGTAAATACAACTCTCACAGCAACTGTCATCATCAGAGCCATTAGCGATCCGATTAAAATTCTCACGGCGTTTCGACTGCAACACAAGCAATCATCATCAGGTGTGAAATCCACAGCAAGAAATTTGAAAAAAATTAACCCGTAAAAACAAAGTTTTTCACTATAAATCCTTTATATGCGTGGCATCGGTTTTATTTTATTATTCATTTCTGTTTTTCTTGAGTAATAAAGTTTCATTTTTATCACATTGCTATTTTAAATTAAATATGAAAAAACATTTTCCTAAAAAGTTGTCTCGCACAACGAGTCTGTGTGCAACATGTCAGCTCGATTGGATCACGGGAAGAGGGTTAAAAAACGACCGAAAGATTTGCACGGTCGTAAGTAAGCGCGCAAGCAAGTGAACTTAATATAAAGGATTTAAAAAGGTAAAATAAAAATGCTCACAACACAAGCAATCGTCATCAGTCGTGAGAATTCCAGCAAGAACCAGCAGCCCTCCCGTGGCCTTGACACACACAAGCTGCGGCTGCTGCTGTTGCCACGTGCTCACGATACCACGTGGACATCGACTCCACAGCTGTGCAACTCACTCGACGTCCCCCCTACGAAACAAAGAAGCAGCGCGGCTGTACCTGGTAAACACAACAACACAACAACCACAACAACAACTACCACCCCCACAACAACAACCACAACAACCACAAAACGAACGTCTCACCACAGATCAAGATGGCGGCAGCAGCAGCAAAGCCAACCACGTGACCACTTCCTGGCTCCCACGTGGCCGCGTGACGTCACGTCAGCGGGGGGGGGGGGTATCACATGTGAGGGAGGGGGGTCACGTGTGAGGGGGGGTATCACGTGCGAGGGGGGGGGTCACACGCGAGGGGGGGGGGGTCACGTGTGAGGGGGGGGTGTCATTGACAGCTAACAATGTCTCTGCTGCAGCAAACCCCCCCTCTCTCTCGACACAGAGGCGTTGGGTCTCTGTGTGTCTCTGTGTGTGTCTCTGTGTGTGTCTCTGTGTGTATTGTGTGTCTTGTTGTGCTCGTGTGTCTCTGTGTGTGTCTCTGTGTAGTGTCGTGTCTCTGTTGTGGTGTCTCTGTGTGTGTCTCTGTGTGTGTATATCTGTGTGTCTCTGTGTGTCTCTGTGTGTGTCTCTGTGTGTCTCTGTGTATGTGTGTGTCTCTGTTGTGTGTCTCTGTGTGTGTCTCTGTGTGTGTCTCTTTGTGTGTCTCTGTGTGTGTGTCTGTGTGTGTGTCTCTGTGTGTGTCTCTGTTGTCGTGTGTCTCTCTCTGTGTCTCTGGTGTGTCTCTGTTGTGTTCTCTGTGTGTCTCTGTGTGTGTCTCTGTGTGTGTCTCTCTCTGTCTCTCTCTGTGTCTCTGTGTGTCTCTGTTGTGTTCTCTGTGTGGTCTCTGTGTGTGTCTGTGTGTGTCTCTCTCTGTCTCTCTCTGTGTGTCTCTCTGTGTCTCTGTTGTGTGTCTCTGTTGTGTGTCTCTCTCTGTCTCTCTCTGTGTCTCTGTGTGTCTCTGTGTGTATCTCTGTGCTCTGTTGTGTGTCTCTGTGTGTGTCTCTCTCTGTGTCTCTCTCTGTGTGTCTCTGTGTGTCTCTGTTGTGTGTCTTTCTCTGTGTCTCTCTCTCTGTGTCTCTGTGTGTCTCTCTCTGTGTCACTGTGTGTATCTCTGTGTCTCTGTTGTGTGTCTCTGTGTGTTCTCTCTGTGTGTGTCTCTGTGGTGCTCTCTCTGTGTCTATGTTGTTGTGTCTCTGTGTGGTCTCTCTCTGTGTTCTCTCTCTGTGTGTCTCTGCGTGTGTCTGTTGTGTGTCTCTGTGTGTGTCGTGTCTGTTTGTCTCTCTCTGTGTCTCTGTTGTGTGTCTCTGTGTGTGTCTCTCTCTGTGTGTCTCTGTGTCTCTGTTGTGTGTCTCTGTTGTGTGTCTCTCTCTGTGTCTCTCTCTGTGTGTCACTGTGTGTATCTCTGTGTCTCTGTTGTGTGTCTCTGTGTGTGTCTCTCTGTGTGTGTCTCTGTGTGTGTCTCTCTCTGTGTCTATGTTGTGTCTCTGTGTGTGTCTCTCTCTGTGTGTCTCTGTGTGTGTCTCTGTGTGTGTCTCTGTGTCTCTGTTGTGTGTCTCTGTGTATGTGTCGTGTCTCTGTTGTGTGTCTCTGTGTGTGTCTGTGTGGTCTCTGTTGTGTGTCTCTGTGTGTGTGTCTGTGTGTGTGTGTCTGTGTGTGTCTCTGTTGTGTGTCGTGTCTCTCTGTCTCTCTCTGTCTCTGTGTGTCTCTGTTGTGTCTCTGTGTGTGTCTCTGTGTGTGTCTCTCTCTGTGTCTCTGGTGTCTTGTTGTGTGTCTCTGTGTGTGTCTCTGTGTGTGTCTCTGTGTGTGTCTTCTCTGTCTCTCTGTGTGTCTCTCTGTGTCTCTGTTGTGTGTCTCTGTTGTGTGTCTCTCTCTGTCTCTGTGTCTCTGTGTGTCTCTCTCTGTGTATCTCTGTGTCTCTGTTGTGTGTCTCTGTGTGTGTCTCTCTCTGTCTTCTCTCTGTGTGTCTCTGTGTGTCTCTGTTGTGTGTCTCTGTTGTGTGTCTCTCTCTGTGTCTCTCTCTCTGTGTCTCTGTGTGTCTCTCTCTGTGTGTCACTGTGTGTATCTCTGTGTCTGTTGTGTGTCTCTGTGTGTGTCTCTCTGTGTGTCTCTGTGTGTGTCTCTCTCTGTGTCTATGTTGTGTCTCTGTGTGTCTCTCTCTGTGTGTCTCTCTCTGTGTGTCTCTGCTGTGTGTCTCTGTTGTGTGTCTCTGTGTGTGTCGTGTCTCTGTTTGTCTCTCTCTGTGTCTCTGTTGGTGTCTCTGTGTGTCTCTCTCTGTGTCTCTGTGTGTCTCTGTTGTGTGTCTCTGTTGTGTGTCTCTCTCTGTCTCTCTCTCTGTCTCTGTGTGTCTCTCTCTGTGTGTCACTGTGTGTATCTCTGTGTCTCTGGTGTGTGTCTCTGTGTGGTCTCTCTGTGTGTGTCTCTGTGTGTGTCTCTCTCTGTGTCTATGTTGTGTCTCTGTGTGTGTCTCTGTGTGTGTCTCTCTCTGTGTGTCTCTCTCTGTGTCTCTGCTGTGTGTCTCTGTGTGTGTGTCTCTGTTTGTCTCTCTCTCTGTGTCTCTGTTGTGTGTCTCTGTGTGTGTGTCTCTCTCTGTGTGTCTCTCTGTGTGTGTGTGTCGTGTCTCTGTGAGTCTCTGTGTGTCTCTGTGTGTGTCGTGTCTCTGTGTGTCTCTCTCTGTGTCTCTCTCTGTGTGTCTCTGTGGTCTGTGTGTGTGGTGTGTGTGGTGTGTCTCGTGTGTGTGTGTCTGTGTGTGGTGTCTTGTGGGCTCTGGTGTGTGTGTGTCTACCCGTGTGCCGGACGGCAACTCTGTGGTGGCAGTGCGTGGGGGGAGGGCCAATGCCCATGGCCTCCCCTCATGGAGTCTGTGACCACCACAGCGGCTAAACGGGGGCTCTAGGGGGTGCGAGGGGCTGGTAACCCCTCCACCTTCAATTAATTACCACTAAACCACGAAATGTACTATTAAGCTTGTGCCGGAGGCCCCGGGGGGGACAGGCGTCTATGACGTCTCCTGGCCAAACCCCATTTGGCGGAGCCAGGAGATGAATCTTTACCCTCGGGGCTCCTCCAGAAACAACAAAAGCCACTTCGTGTGGCCACGTGGAATGTTCGAACGCTCACTGCGGAGGAGAGGCTGCCACTCCTCTGTCGGGAGCTGGACCGGTACCGCCTGGATCTCTGTGGCATTCAGGAGGTCCGGTGGACCGGCTCTGGCTCCTGCCACCATGAGGGGTGGACAGTCCTCTACTCGGGGCAGGAGACTGCCAAACAACAGGGAGTGGCTCTTCTTCTGAACAAAAGAATGAAGGGGGCGTGGGAGCGTGGCGGTGAGGTGTGGGAAGCTGTAAGCCCCAGGCTACTTTGGGCTCGCCTTCCCATCAACCGGAGGCGAGGAGTGGTGGTCGTGGTTACTTATGCCCCCACCGAAGACGAACATCCGTGGAGGGATGCAGGCAAAGGCCGATGAGTCAGATGCCTTCTATGACCTCCTGTCACAGGTGCTGGCTAAAGTGGCCACTCGGGACAGAGTCATCTTGTTGGGTGACTTCAATGCCCGAGTTGGTCATGATGCTGGCACCTGGTCTGGAGTGATTGGAAGGCATGGGCCAGATCAGCTCAATAACAACGGTAGGAGGCTGCTAGATTTTTGTGCAGCCCATGGGCTTGTAATTACCAACACGCTCTTCCGGCATCGGCGCATCCACACAACATCATGGATGCATGCCGGGTCCAAGCAAGAACATCTGCTGGACTACATAGTGACGGACCAGCGGATGCGAGCCCATGTCCTTGACACCAGGACCTACCGTGGAGCTGATCTGCCCTCTGACCATCGACTAGTCATCTGTAAGATGCGCCTGCCTTTCTTCCACTCCGGTGGTGGGTGTACACCCAGGACCCCATTCAACCCCTTAGTGGCCTGGTCTCAGTTAGCTGATGAAAGTTGCAAGCGAGAATTTCATCATCGCTTGCGGCTGGGGTTGGCATCGTCCCCCACTCCTCCTGATGTCGAGGGTAAATGGGCGAGGTTTAGGACTGTGACTCATGCAGCTGCAATGGCTGCTTTGGGTACGCGGTCCAGACCTCCCCAGAGACCCTGGCTGACAGAGGAGGTGTTCAGGATAGTTGAGAAAAGCGACAGGCCCACTCTCATCGGCTACAGCATCCCACGTCAGAGAATGAGGAGGCTTACCGCAGCCTTCGCTCGGAGGTTCGGAGAGCCGTGAGGCGCTGCAAGGATGGGTGGTGGTCGCGGGTTGCTGAGGAGATGGAGTCTGCCTCAATGGCCCGCGATCACAAATCACTATTTAACTCCATCAAAAAAGTAACCTGCAGCGCCACACCTATTACCATCATTAGGGGAAAAACGGTGATCCAATCTCCGACCCCCAGGAACAGGTTTGCAGATTTGCTGAGCATTTCTGTGAGGTCCTGGGGGAGGGGAAATCCTCAGCCAGGAAAACATCGTGGCACAAAGTGGGGATGACCCTGCTGAGGCTGCGGTGCCTCAAATATTGGAAGAGGTCACCCCCTGTGAGTGGCTGGCTGAGGTGCCATCTGTTGAGGAAGTACTGAAGGGCGATCCGAGTCTGAGACCAGGAAAGGCACCGGGCAGAGATGATCTCCCAAGCGAAATGCTGAGGGAGGGTGGCGTTTGTGCACAGACTGCCCTACATGACATCATAACAACAGTCTGGACCACTGGACGGGTTCCGCAGGACTTGGAAGGATGCCCTGGTGGTCCCCCTCTTTAAGAAGGGGGACCGCACAGACTGTAACAACTACAGGGGCATCTCACTCCTCAGTGTGCCGGGAAAGGTCCTGGCAAGGATTATTCAACATCGCCTTGCTAGGCACGCTGAGGAGAGGCTTGCGGAGCCCCAATGCGGTTTCAGGAAAGGGCGGGTCCTGCACAGATGCCATATTTTCTGTCCGTCTGCTACAGCAGAGGTGTAGGGAATTCCAACAAGACCTACATCTCTGCTTTATTGACCTGGTCAAGGCCTATGATACCATCAGTAGGACTGGCTCTGGTTGTTCTTCGTGCTTTCGGAGTCCCTGACCCCTCTGCTTCACTGATCATTAAGGACCTTCATGATGGTGAGGCGGGCCCGGGTAAAACTACGTGGCCGGGAGTCGGAGCCATTCCCTGTACACCTTGGGGTGCGACAGGGATGTCCTCTGGCTCCCACATTATTTACATATATTTCGACCACGTAGTTCGTGAAGCCTTCCAATAGCTGACCGGAGGAATTTCCATCTGGTACAGATACAATGGGAGGCTGTCGATGCCCTGAGGTGCGATCAAGGAGATGGCTCCCTATTGGTCCAACCACGTTATGTATGCCGATGATTTGGTAATAGCTGCTCACTTCAGAGGAAGAGTTGGAGACGCTGCTGCTGAGACTGGAGCGTGCCACTAAGAGGTGGGGCCTTACCATCAGCCCCACCAAAACTAAGCACCTGCCTGGGTATTTTGTACCATCGGACACTCCACCCCCACAACTCCCAATTGGTGATGGGGCAGTTGTGGAGAGAGTGGAGAGTTTCCCATACCTGGGACAGTTGCTATGACCGGCTCCGGTTTTCAGCAGAGGTTCACTCCGAATCAGTCGAGCGGCAATATCTTTTCATCGGTTGCGTACAGCTGTGTGGAAGCTCACCTGGTCTGTCGCTCCGCACTGAAAGCTTCAGTCTTCTCGGCCACGTCATTCCCTCTCCTTCTCTTACGCTTGCGAAACGTGACCCCCTAGGGAGCAATCTTCGCCGGTTGGAAACATTTAGGCTGGCCTGCTACGATCCATCCTGGGTTTAACCAGGCTGGATTGTGTGAGGAGCTCACAAATCCTTGAAAGATCTGGGCAAAGTCCCATCAGTGAGCTCCTCCGGCAGGCA
>NW_026890817.1:0-13795 GCF_015708825.2 Lethenteron reissneri | reverse complement strand
ACAGCAATAATACATTACAATTTTACCTCGTAAAAATTCTATAATATGCTTCCATCTAAACCTTATTCTCTTACATCACACGAGCATATACCGTACTATATACTGCCATAGATAAACCCAACATTAAATTATATACTGTATTGCTGTAAACCAACCTATATCTTATACATTTAATATCACACTATGTATTATTCTACACACCCTAATGTGTATCGAAATGGTTTATTACGTCCTTCCAATGATTGCTGAGCCAGAATCCATCTTCTCGGTTAAAGTTGTCTCTGTGTTTGTATATGTGGATCGCCTCATGAACGAATCTCTCATGATAGCCAGATGGCTTGCAGAGAACCTCTGTCTTGGAGAAGTCAATATCATGTGAGCCCACTGAGTTGTAACAGTGATCTGCCACGGCTGAGGTGTTAGTCCTACCGTGTTTCAGGTCAGCTTTATGTTCACGGATGCGGTCCGAGACATGTCGTTTGGTTTCCCCAATGTAACTGCTACCACAGAGGCAACTTAGTTTGTAGACGCCAGGGTACTGTATGTCTGGAACCACATCTTTTACAGACGGTACCAGATCACGGATTTTATGTACTGTGTTGAATCGGACCTGGATCTTGTGTTTAATCAGGATTTTGGAGATCTTTTTTGTGACCCCAGCAATGTAGGGTAAGGTGATGGTCTTGAAAGGCTCCTCAACAGGATCCTTCTTGATGGTTGGAGTGATGGCTTTGCGGATTGTATAGTCGGAGTAACCATTTGCCTTAAGAGCTTGGCGTACGTGTTTGAGTTCACTGGAAATGTGTTCATGGTCGGAGATGCATTGGGCTCTATGATATAGAGTCTTGATGAGGGAATTCTTCTGAGATGGATGGTGGTGGGAATCCGGTTTTAGATAAGCATCCGTGTGGGTGGCTTTCCTGTAGACAGAGTGGCTCATTGAACCATCAAGTCTCCTTTTGATTAGGACATCCAAAAAGGGTAGCTTGCCATCATTTTCGACTTCCATGGTGAATCTGATGGCTGGGTGTATGGAATTGATGTGGTCGAGAAATTGGTCTAGAGCAGGCCGGCCATGTGGCCAGATGACAAAAGTGTCGTCTACGTACCTCTTCCATAAGGTCGGGCGTAGAGTGGCAGTCTGGATGGCGTCCGTCTCAAATTTCTCCATGAAGATGTTGGCTACAACCGGAGATAGGGGGGAGCCCATTGGGGTGCCCTCAATTTGCTTGTAGAAGGTTCCATTCCAGGTGAAGTATGTATTGGTTAAGCAGTGTCTCACCAGGGGGGGTACCCCAGCATTCAGTCCTTGATGAACCAAGTCTTCAATGATTGCGATGGTGTCAGGCACAGGTACCTTGGTGAACAAGGAAACCACATCAAAACTGACAAGCAGGTCGTCTGGGGACAGGGCAATCCCCAAGGGCTTGAGTCACATCGCTGCAGACGTAGCAAGATCCGAAATCTCTGTAACCCTCAAAAACGCTAAGATGCCAGCTAGCAACATCAGCAAAGAGGAGCGTTTTGAATTAGCTCAATTAAAAAAGAGGGATGACATTGTCATCCTCTCAGCCGACAAAGGCAATGCCACTGTCATCATGGACAAAATAGAATACAACAACAAAATTCAAGAACTACTAAACGATGGCAGCTATACAAAAAAAAAGAGACCCCACCAACAGCCTCGTCTCCAAAACCAACAACATCATTTCTGCTTCAACCGCATTAATTGATCAGACCAAACAGTTCTCGTTGAAACCTTCTGCAGCCAGACCACCAAGATTGTACGGCTTGCCAAAGATACATAAAGAAGATACACCTCTTCGTCCCATTGTCTCTACTATCAACTCCCCCACTTACAAACTGGCTCGTTTTTTGTCCGAAATCCTACGGCCTTTCACTGGAAAAACCACCTCTGCAGTACTAAACTCTACTGACCTGGTATCGACAATCAAGGGGATTGCCCTGTCCCCAGACGACCTGCTTGTCAGTTTTGATGTGGTTTCCTTGTTCACCAAGGTACCTGTGCCTGACACCATCGCAATCATTGAAGACTTGGTTCATCAAGGACTGAATGCTGGGGTACCCCCCCTGGTGAGACACTGCTTAACCAATACATACTTCACCTGGAATGGAACCTTCTACAAGCAAATTGAGGGCACCCCAATGGGCTCCCCCCTATCTCCGGTTGTAGCCAACATCTTCATGGAGAAATTTGAGACGGACGCCATCCAGACTGCCACTCTACGCCCGACCTTATGGAAGAGGTACGTAGACGACACTTTTGTCATCTGGCCACATGGCCGGCCTGCTCTAGACCAATTTCTCGACCACATCAATTCCATACACCCAGCCATCAGATTCACCATGGAAGTCGAAAATGATGGCAAGCTACCCTTTTTGGATGTCCTAATCAAAAGGAGACCTGATGGTTCAATGAGCCACTCTGTCTACAGGAAAGCCACCCACACGGATGCTTATCTAAAACCGGATTCCCACCACCATCCATCTCAGAAGAATTCCCTCATCAAGACTCTATATCATAGAGCCCAATGCATCTCCGACCATGAACACATTTCCAGTGAACTCAAACACGTACGCCAAGCTCTTAAGGCAAATGGTTACTCCGACTATACAATCCGCAAAGCCATCACTCCAACCATCAAGAAGGATCCTGTTGAGGAGCCTTTCAAGACCATCACCTTACCCTACATTGCTGGGGTCACAAAAAAGATCTCCAAAATCCTGATTAAACACAAGATCCAGGTCCGATTCAACACAGTACATAAAATCCGTGATCTGGTACCGTCTGTAAAAGATGTGGTTCCAGACATACAGTACCCTGGCGTCTACAAACTAAGTTGCCTCTGTGGTAGCAGTTACATTGGGGAAACCAAACGACATGTCTCGGACCGCATCCGTGAACATAAAGCTGACCTGAAACACGGTAGGACTAACACCTCAGCCGTGGCAGATCACTGTTACAACTCAGTGGGCTCACATGATATTGACTTCTCCAAGACAGAGGTTCTCTGCAAGCCATCTGGCTATCATGAGAGATTCGTTCATGAGGCGATCCACATATACAAACACAGAGACAACTTTAACCGAGAAGATGGATTCTGGCTCAGCAATCATTGGAAGGACGTAATAAACCATTTCGATACACATTAGGGTGTGTAGAATAATACATAGTGTGATATTAAATGTATAAGATATAGGTTGGTTTACAGCAATACAGTATATAATTTAATGTTGGGTTTATCTATGGCAGTATATAGTACGGTATATGCTCGTGTGATGTAAGAGAATAAGGTTTAGATGGAAGCATATTATAGAATTTTTACGAGGTAAAATTGTAATGTATTACTTGCTGTTAGTAACTCAGCTTATTATAGAGTATAGTAAGTATACTGATGGTGCGATGCAGTTTATACTTTAGTTTTTTATGTAGTTTATACTTTAGTTTTCTACGTGGTTGTTGAGTAACTGCAGCTACATATCATTAACATTCCTTTCCTTTGTTACTGCTAATCCCTGCACCCCCCTTGGTTGCTGCTGATCCTGCATAATGCATGGGCATAATATGACTTTGACACCCCCCCGCCCAACGCCTACGCATTTTCCATGAATATGCTAAATCCCTCTTCACATGCACATTCTTTTTGTTAAGGCGCTCTTCAACCCCCAATGCAGCTTATATATAAGCTCCTAGTTTGGTAGTGTCTCATTCTTCACCTGAAGACGGCTGCTTGCGTTGTAGCCGAAACGTCGTGAGAATTGTTTTATTATGTTTTATTTTTATTATTTTATTACTTCCCTTCTACGTGACTTTACCGAAAGAAACAAGAAGATGAATCCCTGCAGTCACGAAAGCTTTAAATCGAAATTTAACCGCCTCTACGGGGAGGGTTTCCACATAACTTTGAGATCCTTCAACAAGCTCCGGGATAAGAAGGCTCAGCTAATCGAGTCTCTCACCTTTCTGAAGAGATGCCGCGACTCTAAGGTAATACCAAACGCATTTACACTAACATCTGCTGCTGTAACTTCTTCTAATGCGAAACGAATTCTGTCTAGAACTAGCTTAGCTCTTATCTCAGAGAAAATCAGACTTACGCGCACCGAACTAGATCAGTTAGACAAGACACTCTACAAATCACACTTATCTTTGAGTGTAACAATGTCCACATCGGATTGGGAACATGTGGAAAAAATGACTGCCTCTTCAGCTGGCCGCTATGTCGACTAAATGTAAGGACAACTTGATTTCCAAATTCAATCGCCTCTCAAACAAGAAACCGGACCCACACATTGAAAAGCTAGATATTAACAAAAGTCGTAATTAATCGCAGTAAACAGTCCTATTTCTGAAGGTTTGAAATCCGTTTTAGCTAAAGGACTAAACTTGCAGTCACACCTAGACACATACCAGTTAATGATATAATTGCTCGAGTAGATGGTAGCTCTCAAGGGCTTGAGTCACATCGCTGCAGACGTAGCAAGATCCGAAAATCTCTGTAACCCTCAAAAAACGCTAAGATGCCAGCTAGCAACATCAGCAAAGAGGAGCGTTTGAATTAGCTCAATTAAAAAAGAGGGATGACATTGTCATCCTCTCAGCCGACAAAGGCAATGCCACTGTCATCATGGACAAAATAGAATACAACAACAAAATTCAAGAACTACTAAACGATGGCAGCTATACAAAAATAAAAAGAGACCCCACCAACAGCCTCGTCTCCAAAACCAACAACATCATTTCTGCTTCAACCGCATTAATTGATCAGACCAAACAGTTCTCGTTGAAACCTTCTGCAGCCAGACCACCAAGATTGTACGGCTTGCCAAAGATACATAAAGAAGATACACCTCTTCGTCCCATTGTCTCTACTATCAACTCCCCCACTTACAAACTGGCTCGTTTTTTGTCCGAAATCCTACGGCCTTTCACTGGAAAAAACTACCTCTGCAGTACTAAACTCTACTGACCTGGTATCGACAATCAAGGGGATTGCCCTGTCCCCAGACGACCTGCTTGTCAGTTTTGATGTGGTTTCCTTGTTCACCAAGGTACCTGTGCCTGACACCATCGCAATCATTGAAGACTTGGTTCATCAAGGACTGAATGCTGGGGTACCCCCCCTGGTGAGACACTGCTTAACCAATACATACTTCACCTGGAATGGAACCTTCTACAAGCAAATTGAGGGCACCCCAATGGGCTCCCCCCTATCTCCGGTTGTAGCCAACATCTTCATGGAGAAATTTGAGACGGACGCCATCCAGACTGCCACTCTACGCCCGACCTTATGGAAGAGGTACGTAGACGACACTTTTGTCATCTGGCCACATGGCCGGCCTGCTCTAGACCAATTTCTCGACCACATCAATTCCATACACCCAGCCATCAGATTCACCATGGAAGTCGAAAATGATGGCAAGCTACCCTTTTTGGATGTCCTAATCAAAAGGAGACTTGATGGTTCAATGAGCCACTCTGTCTACAGGAAAGCCACCCACACGGATGCTTATCTAAAACCGATTCCCACCACCATCCATCTCAGAAGAATTCCCTCATCAAGACTCTATATCATAGAGCCCAATGCATCTCCGACCATGAACACATTTCCAGTGAACTCAAACACGTACGCCAAGCTCTTAAGGCAAATGGTTACTCCGACTATACAATCCGCAAAGCCATCACTCCAACCACTCAAGAAGGATCCTGTTGAGGAGCCTTTCAAGACCATCACCTTACCCTACATTGCTGGGGTCACAAAAAAGATCTCCAAAATCCTGATTAAACACAAGATCCAGGTCCGATTCAACACAGTACATAAAATCCGTGATCTGGTACCGTCTGTAAAAGATGTGGTTCCAGACATACAGTACCCTGGCGTCTACAAACTAAGTTGCCTCTGTGGTAGCAGTTACATTGGGGAAACCAAACGACATGTCTCGGACCGCATCCGTGAACATAAAGCTGACCTGAAACACGGTAGGACTAACACCTCAGCCGTGGCAGATCACTGTTACAACTCAGTGGGCTCACATGATATTGACTTCTCCAAGACAGAGGTTCTCTGCAAGCCATCTGGCTATCATGAGAGATTCGTTCATGAGGCGATCCACATATACAAACACAGAGACAACTTAACCGAGAAGATGGATTCTGGCTCAGCAATCATTGGAAGGACGTAATAAACCATTTCGATACACATTAGGGTGTGTAGAATAATACATAGTGTGATATTAAATGTATAAGATATAGGTTGGTTTACAGCAATACAGTATATAATTTAATGTTGGGTTTATCTATGGCAGTATATAGTACGGTATATGCTCGTGTGATGTAAGAGAATAAGGTTTAGATGGAAGCATATTATAGAATTTTTACGAGGTAAAATTGTAATGTATTACTTGCTGTTAGTAACTCAGCTTATTATAGATTATAGTAGTATACTGATGGTGCGATGCAGTTTATACTTTAGTTTTTTATGTAGTTTATACTTTAGTTTTCTACGTGGTTGTTGAGTAACTGCAGCTACATATCATTAACATTCCTTTCCTTTGTTACTGCTAATCCCTGCACCCCCCTTGGTTGCTGCTGATCCTGCATAATGCATGGGCATAATATGACTTTGACACCCCCCCGCCCAACGCCTACGCATTTTCCATGAATATGCTAAATCCCTCTTCACATGCACATTCTTTTTGTTAAGGCGCTCTTCAACCCCCAATGCAGCTTATATATAAGCTCCTAGTTTGGTAGTGTCTCATTCTTCACCTGAAGACGGCTGCTTGCGTTGTAGCCGAAACGTCGTGAGAATTGTTTTATTATGTTTTATTTTATTATTTTATTACTTCCCTTCTACGTGACTTTACCGAAAGAAACAAGAAGATGAAGTGTAACATTCCCTTATAATTCCCTGAGATAGCTTTTAATGAAACATTTAAATTACAAATTAACTCACAGCGGCCTAAAGCCTACAGCTAGGCCTAAAGCCTAGAACTAGGCCTCAAACTCTCCCTTCGTATCTGTACCCCCCGCCATTTCATTTTATTATAGCCATTCATTTGTTCGTTCCTACCAGCCCACCCCGCAGGGACCTGTTCTAAACGGAATCAGCACATCAAATTAAATCCGCAGAGGAGGGGAAGACGGGTCCCAAGCATGCGACACTCACAACCATCAGTGGCAGATACTCGGCCGAGAGAGTCGAGAGAGAGAGGAAGAGACTTTTCAGGACTTTATTTCCGCTAAAACATTAACAAAAAACCATTACGGGGAAAAAAACACACGTAAATTGTAAATCGATAAAACATCAAACTCTTTAACAGCTGTGTGTGCACGAACTACACGTGGCACAGGGATAGAGGCTGTGCAAACGAGGCGGTGCACGGACATCTCCGTGTGTAGCAAAGTCGCTACGTGAGTGGGTGAGTGTGTGAACAGATGAGTGGGTGAGTGTGTGTGTGAACAGGTGAGTGAGCGAGTGGGTGTGTGAGGTGAGTGGGTGAGGTGAGTGTGTGAGGTGAGTGGGTGAGCGAGTGTGTGGGTGGGTGAGTGGGTGAGCGAGTGAGTGGGTGTGTGAGTGGGTGAGCGAGGTGTGTGGGTGGGTGAGCGAGTGTGTGGGTGGGTGAGTGGGTGAGCGAGTGTGTGGGTGGGTGGGTTAGTGGGTGTGTGAGTGGGTGAGCGAGTGTGTGGGTGGGTGGATTAGTGGGTGTGTGAGTGGGTGAGCGAGTGTGTGGGTGGGTGGATTAGTGGGTTTTTCTATTTGATGAATCAAAATGCGATGTGAAAAAAATATTTTTTTCTCCCCGACATTTTCAAAACGAAATGGCGTTGACGCGTCAAACACCTGAAATCATTTTTTTTTTACGGATTCAGTTGTCGGTTTTCATTAAAGTGTAATGACAGGGTCACGCCTGGCGGGGTCACGGGGTCACACCTGGTGACGTCACGGGGTCACACCTGGTGACGTCACGGGGTCACGCCTGGCGAGGTCACGGGGTCACACCTGGCGAGGTCACGGGGTCACGCCTGGTGACGTCACGGGGTCACGCCTGGTGATGTCACGGGGTCACACCTGGCGGGGTCACGGGGTCACGCCTGGTGACGTCACAGGGTCACACCTGGTGATGTCACGGGGTCACACCTGGGGGGGTCACGGGGTCACGCCTGGTGACGTCACGGGGTCACACCTGGCGAGGTCACGGGGTCACGCCCGCTGGCCTGGGAAGGGATTCACGGGTACGGCCACAGAGGCAACAACCGATCAACGTGAGCACGTCGAGTGAGCGGGCGGGCAACTTGCGGTTTGACGGTGAACACGGCAGAGCGGACGTGAGCTTCAGAGCGAACGCCGAGCGGTGGGATGCCGTCCGCGGCCTGACGAACGCCGCCCGCGACGGCCACGCGGCACTACGGGTGCGTGCCGCTCGTCGGCAGGCGCGCGGCGACCGGCTGCCGGGGCGCGGGGAAGTCGCCGGGATACGCCGGGAGGTTCCGGACGGGGCAGCGGGAGGCAGCGTGGCGGCGGGGACCGGGCCCACCCTCAGGGGGTTGGCGTCGCCGAGGATTTCGTAGAGAAGGCCGCTGGCCACTTCGCGAGCTCCTTCCGCGCTGGAGCTCAGCACCGCGGGGAAGAAGCCGCTGCCTTCCCGCATCATCCCGGGAACGGAGACCTTGTACAGGAGGCCCATGGGCCTGCCGGGCTCCGAGTGAGCGTGCAGTTCGAAGGTCGCGTGGCCCACGCCGGCGCTCCGTAGCAGCGCCTGCAAACGCGTCTCCCACGACAAGACGGCCGTCTCCGGCAGCTCGTCCAGACCGATTGGCGTGGGCCACGGGTGGGTGAGGTGCCCGCCAGAGCAGCGTGTGCGCCGCCCAGCCCACAAACAGGTTGTGCGGGGCCTTGTCGTAGACGGCGCACTCCGGCGGCGGGAGGCCTGGGACTGCCGCCACCTCCTCCTCGTCTTCCATTGCCTCCTCCTCCCCCACCTCCTCCTCCCCACCTCCTCCACCTCCTCCTCCACCGCCTCCTCCCCCCCCCCCTCCTCATCTTCAGTTGCCACCGACGCCTCCTCCCCCCCCTTCCTCGTCGTCTTCCGTTGCCACCACCACCACCGCCGCGGCAGCAGCAGCAGCAGCCGCCGCCCCCGGGTCTCGCTGCGGGATGGCCCAGTCCCGTGGATGTCTCGGCCCCACAGCCGGAAGGAGTACGGCAGCAGCACCCTGCGGGCCATGCAGGCCGCGCGGTGGCTCTCGTATTCGACGAACGCGAAGCCTCGGCTGTGGCTCCTGTCGTGGCGACAGAAGCGCATCTGGACGTCCACGACGCCCTCCGTGACGTCGCTCATTGCCGCCATCACCTCGGCCCGCGTCCTAACCTTCGGCAGCCCCGCCAAGAAGAGGCGGCGATTGTCGACGCTCACGTGAACCGCGATCCGTTGCCCCGGGCGGATCTCCGACTTGTGGAGTCTCCTGACGGCGTCCGCGGCTTGCGAGCGCGTCGCGAAGGTGGCGAAGGCGTAGCCGCGGTTCTCTCCGTGGTACGTCATCATGAGGCGCAGCTGGTACAGCCGCCCCACCGCCTCCAGCACGGGCACCAGCTCGTCCTCGTACAGGTCGCGCGGGATCCTCGCCAGAAAACACCGTCGCAGGCCGCGGGCGGGAGGGGGGCCCTGCCAGTCGGGCGGCGGTCCCAGCTTCCTCTGTCCGTTTCTCCTGGACGATGTTGTAGCCCGTGCGCAACACGAGGTCCAGCAGGTCCCTCTCCACGCAGCTCATGATGTCGAGCCTCGGCGCTTTGTCCACGGCTGCGGTGACGACGGGGCAGCGGCTTGGGGCCCGTTGGAGTCCTTGACACTCACCGGCGCAGAACCTCGTGCCGACAAAGGCCACGGCGTGGGGGCGGAATCAACTCGTGAAAAGGCGGGAACTCGCTCGGCCAAGCCTACAGGCCCAGCAGTGGAGAGAGGAAGAGAGAGTGGAGAGACGGATGGAGAGAGAGCTACCTTTGTAAACTCGGAAAATCACAATAAAATAGAAACCCAAGAAACTGTGTCTTGACCTTTGAACCGCCCTGTATAAGGACCCCTCACCCCCAGTAGACGACCTGGTACCCCTCCTCACTCATCCACTCACTGACCCATCCACGCACCTCACACAGCCAGTCACTCACACACTCACCCACCCACTCACCCGCACACCCAGTCGCTCACACACTCACCTCACACACTCACCCACCCACTCGCTCACACACTCACCCACCCACTCGCTCACACACTCACCCACCCACTCACCCGCTCACCCACCCACTCACCCCACCACCCACTCGCTCACACACTCACCTCACACACTCACCCACCCACTCGCTCACACACCCACCCACTCACCCGCACACCCACTCGCTCACACACTCACCCACCCACTCACCCGCACACCCACTCGCTCACACACTCACCCACCCACTCACCCGCACACCCACTCGCTCACACACTCACCTCACACACTCACCCACCCACTCACCCGCACACCCACTCCTCGCTCACCCACCACCCACTCACCCGCACACCCACTCGCTCACACACTCACCCACCCCACCCACTCGCTCACACACCCACCCACTCACCCACCCGCACACCCACTCGCTCACACACTCGCTCACACACTCACCCACCCACTCACCCACCCACTCACCCGCACACCCACTCGCTCACTCACTCACCTCACACACTCACCTCACACACTCACCCGCACACTCACCCGCACACTCACCCGCACACTCACCCACACACACCCGCACACACACTCGCTCACACACTCACCTGCACACACACTCACCTCACACACTCACCCACCCACTCACCCACACACCCACTCGCTCACACACTCTCCCACCCACTCACCCACTCACTGATGATGAGAGAGAGAGAGACACGCAGACTCCAAATATACAACAGTAGGCGTCGCCAGGGCCGGGATCGAACCCACGACCTCCTGCATACCAGGCGAGGTAGTTAACATCTCCTAGCCACCGTGATGATGATGAGAGACACACAAACTCCAAATATACAGCAAGAATCTTCAGTATCGGGATCAAACCCACGACCTCCTGCATACCAGGCGAGGTAGTTAACATCTAGCCACCGTGATGATGATGAGAGAGACACACAAACTCCAAATATACAGCAAGAATCTTCAGTATCGGGATCAAACCCACGACCTCCTGCATACCAGGCGAGGGAGTTAACATCTCCTAGCCACCGTGATGATGGAGAGAGACACAACTCCAACTCCAAATTAAGTTTGAATGTTTGCGTGTCGTTAAACCGGCCATCAGCCGACAGCCAATTCGCAAGGTTTATCACGTGACATACCGTGCCAATCTGTCACTGGAGCAGCACTAACCGGTTGTGTGTTGGAGTGTCTGTGTGTACACACTGTGTGTGTCTGTGTGTGTGTGTGTGTCTGTGTGTACACTGTGTGTGTGTGTTGGAGTGTCTGTGTGTACACACTGTGTGTCTGTGTGTGTGTGTACACTGTGTGTACACACTGTGTGTGTCTGTGTGTGTGTACACTGTGTGTCTGTGTGTACACTGTGTGTCTGTGTGTACACTGTGTATGTGTGTCTGTGTGTGCACTGTGTGTGTTGTACACTCTGTGTGTGTGTCTGTGTGTGTGTACACTGTGAGTCTGTGTGTACACTGTGTGTGTGTACACACTGTGTGTGTCTGTGTGTCTGTGTCTGTTTGTCTGTGTGTGTGTACACTGTGTGTGTGTGTGTACAATGTGTGTGTGTGTGTACACTCTGTGTGTGTACACTGTGTGTGTACACTGTGTGTGTAGTGTGTGTACACTGTGTGTGTAGTGTGTGTACAGTGTGTGTGTACACTGTGTGTGTACACTGTGTGTGTAGTGTGTGTACACTGTGTGTGTGGTGTGTGTACACTGTGTGTGTAGTGTGTGTACACTGTGTGTGTGTACACTGTGTGTGTACAATGTGTGTGTGTACACTGTGTGTGTACACTGTGTGTGTGTACACTGTGTGTGTGTGTACACTGTGTGTGTGTGTTCACCACGCCCGGCGGACCCGTTATTCGATCCCGACTCCTGCCGGGGGAGGCGCTCCGGGCGCGGCGGGTCCGCTAGGAAAACTCGGGATGGCCCGAGGCCGACTAGGCCGCAGTCTTCCCTCCCCTCTGTTCTAGATGGTGACGGTGTTGCTGATGTTGTTGTTGATGTTGCTGATGCTGATGATGTTGTTGTTGTTGATGTTGTTGTTGATGTTGCTGATGTTGTTGATGATGTTGTTGATGGCTGATGTTGTTGTTGTCGATGCTGATGATGTTGTTGTTTGATGTTGTTGTTGATGTTGCTGATGTTGTTGATGATGTTGTTGATGCTGATGTTGTTGTTGTCGATGCTGATGATGATGTTGTTGATGATGTTGTTGATGCTGATGATGTTGTTGTTTTTGCTGCTGATGATGATGATGTTGCTGATGTTGTTGTTGTTGTTGATGCTGATGATGTTGTTGTTGATGTTGATGCTGTTGTTGTTGTTGATGATGTTGTTGTTGATGTTGATGCTGTTGATGTTGATGCTGTTGATGTTGTTGTTGTTGATGCTGATGATGTTGTTGTTGATGTTGCTGATGATGTTGTTGTTGATGCTGCTGCTGATGATGTTGTTGCTGCTGATGCTAGGGGTGGTGATGATGTTGCTGATGATGGTGTAGATGATGTTATTAATGATGTTGCTGATGATGTTGCTGCTGCTGATGTTGTTGTTGTTGATGCTGCTGATGATGTTGATGTTGTTGTATATGATGGTGTAAATGATGTTTATTGATAATGTTGATGATCGCAAACATCAACATAATTTATTAATTTATTCAGTTAGGGTAGCCTCTCATTGTGGGAGGGGAGGGTCTTGTACCCCAGAAGTGACGTCATGTCATCTGCTGCCGCGTGACGTCACGAGGTAACAGGAAGCTGGAGGTCCGCGCGTGAACTGCAATCCGAGGTGAGAAATTTTCATTGCGGTTGTGGTTGTTGTTGTGGTTGTTGTTGTGTGGTTGTTGTTGTTGTTGTTGTTTACCAAGCTAGAGCCTCGCTCTCTCTCTCGTAGGGATGTCACTAGAGCAGCAGCAGCTTGTGAATCGATGTCCAAGTTGGAACTTTACAACGCGGGGCCTAGACACGCGGGGCCTTGCCTCCTGCCCTCGCCTGGTCGCGTTTGCTTTAATTCCCTCCCTTAAGTTTAATTTGTCTTCACGCGGCTCGCTACTTTGTCACTTTGGTTTATTGTAGATATTAAGGCAGTTTTTTTTTTCGTTTTTTACCAGCCCAAGCCCGCCTGAGCTGCTGTACCGCTCTAGTTTACAGAAGCTACCTGCCCACAACAACAACAAGGTATGGGGGGTTTTGTCAACGCGTGTGTCAATGTTTTGACTTAAAACTTTCGTAACTGCAGCAATTCATATTCTTGGTTCTTTCGGTGAAGTCACGGAGATAGAAAATGTATTAAAAATAACAGATAATAAAATGAATAAAAGTAAACAAAATTGTAAATAAAACCACGACGTTTCTATCACAACACAAGTGGCATTTATTTGATGTTATCTGTTGTTATTGTCTATCTACGTAACTTTACCGAAAGAACCAAGAATACGTGTGGAAATGTGTATCGGTCAAAGACGCTAATCACGTGCTGATGTTGACTCTAAATGTGGAGGGCAAACCCGGGAGATTCGGAGGAAAATCCACGCGACCACGGAGAGAGAGA